>NW_027365736.1:0-96138 GCF_046119375.1 Phyllobates terribilis | reverse complement strand
GAAATTTTTTGCTTTTTCCTGTTAATCCTAGCATGATAAAGAAGATTCAAAGAGAGTGAGATGCCAGCTCCTTTCATTCAGTCAGTAGCTTCAAACATTTCTGGTATATGAAAAACATGTTTTTCAATGGCAAAAATCAATGAATATTGTAAATGCACAAACAGTAATATCTCCACATTGCAAGGTGCAATTCTGAAATTTTTTGCTTTTTCCTGCTAATCCTAGCATGATAAAGAAGATTCAAAGAGAGTGAGATGCCAGCTCCTTTCAATCAGTCAGTAGCTTCAAACATTTCTGGTATATGAAAAACATGTTTTTCAATGGCAAAAATCAATGAATATTGTAAATGCACAAACAGTAATATCTCCACATTGCACGGTGCAATTCTGAAATTTTTTGCTTTTTCCTGCTAATCCTAGCATGATAAAGAAGATTCAAAGAGAGTGAGATGCCAGCTCCTTTCATTCAGTCAGTAGCTTCAAACATTTCTGGACGTTTTTCAATGGCAAAAATCAATGAATATTGTATATGCACAAACAGTAATATCTTCACATTGCAAGGTGCAATTCTGAAATTTTTTGCTTTTTCCTGTTAATCCTAGCATGATAAAGAAGATTCAAAGAGAGTGAGATGCCAGCTCCTTTCATTCAGTCAGTAGCTTCAAACATTTCTGGTATATGAAAAACATGTTTTTCAATGGCAAAAATCAATGAATATTGTAAATGCACAAACAGTAATATCTCCACATTGCAAGGTGCAATTCTGAAATTTTTTGCTTTATCCTGCTAATCCTAGCATGATAAAGAAGATTCAAAGAGAGTGAGATGCCAGCTCCTTTCATTCAGTCAGTAGCTTCAAACATTTCTGGTATATGAAAAACATGTTTTTCAATGGCAAAAATCAATGAATATTGTAAATGCACAAACAGTAATATCTCCACATTGCAAGGTGCAATTCGGAAATTTTTTGCTTTTTCCTGCTAATCCTAGCATGATAAAGAAGATTCAAAGAGAGTGAGATGCCAGCTCCTTTCATTCAGTCAGTAGCTTCAAACATTTCTGGTATATGAAAAACATGTTTTTCAATGGCAAAAATCAATGAATATTGTAAATGCACAAACAGTAATATCTCCACATTGCACGGTGCAATTCTGAAATTTTTAGCTTTTTCCTGTTAATCCTAGCATGATAAAGAAGATTCAAAGAGAGTGAGATGCCAGCTCCTTTCATTCAGTCAGTAGCTTCAAACATTTCTGGTATATGAAAAACATGTTTTTCAATGGCAAAAATCAATGAATATTGTAAATGCACAAACTAATATCTCCACATTGCAAGGTGCAATTCTGAAATTTTTTGCTTTTTCCTGCTAATCCTAGCATGATAAAGAAGATTCAAAGAGAGTGAGATGCCAGCTCCTTTCATTCAGTCAGTAGCTTCAAACATTTCTGGTATATGAAAAACATGTTTTTCAATGGCAAAAATCAATGAATATTGTAAATGCACAAACAGTAATATCTCCACATTGCACGGTGCAATTCTGAAATTTTAAGCTTTTTCCTGTTAATCCTAGCATGATAACGAAGATTCAAAGAGAGTGAGATGCCAGCTCCTTTCATTCAGTCAGTAGCTTCAAACATTTCTGGTATATGAAAAACATGTTTTTCAATGGCAAAAATCAATGAATATTGTAAATGCACAAACATTAATATCTCCACATTGTAAGGTGCAATTCTGAAATTTTTTGCTTTTTCCTGCTAATCCTAGCATGATAAAGAAGATTCAAAGAGAGTGAGATGCCAGCTCCTTTCATTCAGTCAGTAGCTTCAAACATTTCTGGTATATGAAAAACATGTTTTTCAATGGCAAAAATCAATGAATATTGTAAATGCACAAACAGTAATATCTCCACATTGCACGGTGCAATTCTGAAATTTTTAGCTTTTTCCTGTTAATCCTAGCATGATAAAGAAGATTCAAAGAGAGTGAGATGCCAGCTCCTTTCATTCAGTCAGTAGCTTCAAACATTTCTGGTATATGAAAAACATGTTTTTCAATGGCAAAAATCAATGAATATTGTAAATGCACAAACAGTAATATCTCCACATTGCAAGGTGCAATTCTGAAATTTTTTGCTTTTTCCTGTTAATCCTAGCATGATAAAGAAGATTCAAAGAGAGTGAGATGCCAGCTCCTTTCATTCAGTCAGTAGCTTCAAACATTTCTGGTAGAATTGCACCTTGCAATGCGGAGAAATTACTGTTTGTGCATTTACAATATTCATTGATTTTTGCCATTGAAAAACATCATGTTATTCATATACCAGAAATGTTTGAAGCTACTGACTGAATGAAAGGAGCTGGCATCTCACTCTCTTTGAATCTTCTTTATCATGCTAAGAGGAGCAGGAAAAAGCAAAAAATTTCAGAATTGCACCTTGCAATGCGGAGAAATTACTGTTTGTGCATTTACAATATTCATTGATTTTTGCCATTGAAAAACATCATGTTATTCATATACCAGAAATGTTTGAAGCTACTGACTGAATGAAAGGAGCTGGCATCTCACTCTCTTTCAATCTTCTTTATCATGCTAAGAGGAGCAGGAAAAAGCAAAAAATTTCAGAATTGCACCTTGCAATGTGGAGAAATTACTGTTTGTGCATTTACAATATTCATTGATTTTTACCATTGAAAAACGTCCAGAAATGATTGAAGCTACTGACTGAATGAAAGTAACTGGCATCTCACTCTCTTTGAATCTTCTTTATCATGCTAAGAGGAGCAGGAAAAAGCAAAAAATTTCAGACTTGCACCTTGCAATGCGGAGAAATTACTGTTTGTGCATTTACAATATTCATTGATTTTTGCCATTGAAAAACATCATGTTATTCATATACCAGAAATGTTTGAAGCTACTGACTGAATGAAAGGAGCTGGCATCTCACTCTCTTTGAATCTTCTTTATCATGCTAAGAGGAGCAGGAAAAAGCAAAAAATTTCAGAATTGCACCTTGCAATGCGGAGAAATTACTGTTTGTGCATTTACAATATTCATTGATTTTTGCCATTGAAAAACGTCCAGAAATGATTGAAGCTACTGACTGAATGAAAGGAGCTGGCATCTCACTCTCTTTGAATCTTCTTTATCATGCTAAGAGGAGCAGGAAAAAGCAAAAAATTTCAGAATTGCACCTTGCAATGCGGAGAAATTACTGTTTGTGCATTTACAATCTTCATTAATTTTTGCCATTGAAAAATGTCCAGAAATGATTGAAGCTACTGACTGAATGAAAGGAGCTGGCATCTCACTCTCTTTGAATCTTCTTTATCATGCTAAGAGGAGCAGGAAAAATCAAAAAATTTCAGAATTGCACCTTGCAATGCAGAGAAATTACTGTTTGTGCATTTACAATATTCATTGATTTTTGCCATTGAAAAACATGTTATTCATATACCAGAAATGTTTGAAGCTACTGACTGAATGAAAGGAGCTGGCACCTCACTCTCTTTGAATCTTCTTTATCATGCTAAGAGGAGCGGGAAAAAGCAAAAAATTTCAGAATTGCACCTTGCAATGCGGAGAAATTACTGTTTGTGCATTTACAATATTCATTGATTTTTGCCATTGAAAAACGTCCAGAAATGATTGAAGGTACTGACTGAATGAAAGGAGCTGGCATCTCACTCTCTTTGAATCTTCTTTATCATGCTAAGAGGAGCAGGAAAAAGCAAAAAATTTCAGAATTGCACCTTGCAATGCGGAGAAATTACTGTTTGTGCATTTACAATATTCATTGATTTTTGCCACTGAAAAACGTCCAGAAATGATTGAAGCTACTGACTGAATGAAAGGAGCAGGCATCTCACTCTCTTTGAATCTTCTTTATCATGCTAAGAGGAGCAGGAAAAAGCAAAAAATTTCAGAATTGCACCTTGCAATGCGGAGAAATTACAGTTTGTGCATTTACAATATTCATTGATTTTTGCCATTGAAAAACATCCAGAAATGATTGAAGCTACTGACTGAATGAAAGGAGCTGGCATCTCACTCTCTTTGAATCTTCTTTATCATGCTAAGAGGAGCAGGAAAAAGCAAAAAATTTCAGAATTGCACCTTGCAATGCGGAGAAATTACTGTTTGTGCATTTACAATATTCATTGATTTTTGCCATTGAAAAACATCATGTTATTCATATACCAGAAATGTTTGAAGCTACTGACTGAATGAAAGGAGCTGGCATCTCACTCTCTTTGAATCTTCTTTATCATGCTAAGAGGAGCAGGAAAAAGCAAAAAATTTCAGAATTGCACCTTGCAATGTGGAGAAATTACTGTTTGTGCATTTACAATATTCATTGATTTTTACCATTGAAAAACGTCCAGAAATGATTGAAGCTACTGACTGAATGAAAGTAGCTGGCATCTCACTCTCTTTGAATCTTCTTTATCATGCTAAGAGGAGCAGGAAAAAGCAAAAAATTTCAGACTTGCACCTTGCAATGCGGAGAAATTACTGTTTGTGCATTTACAATATTCATTGATTTTTGCCATTGAAAAACATCATGTTATTCATATACCAGAAATGTTTGAAGCTACTGACTGAATGAAAGGAGCTGGCATCTCACTCTCTTTGAATCTTCTTTATCATGCTAAGAGGAGCAGGAAAAAGCAAAAAATTTCAGAATTGCACCTTGCAATGCGGAGAAATTACTGTTTGTGCATTTACAATATTCATTGATTTTTGCCATTGAAAAACATGTTATTCATATACCAGAAATGTTTGAAGCTACTGACTGAATGAAAGGAGCTGGCACCTCACTCTCTTTGAATCTTCTTTATCATGCTAAGAGGAGCGGGAAAAAGCAAAAAATTTCAGAATTGCACCTTGCAATGCGGAGAAATTACTGTTTGTGCATTTATAATATTCAATGATTTTTGCCATTGAAAAACGTCCAGAAATGATTGAAGCTACTGACTGAACGAAAGGAGCTGGCATCTCACTCTCTTTGAATCTTCTTTATCATGCTAAGAGGAGCAGGAAAAAGCAAAAAATTTCAGAATTGCACCTTGCAATGCGGAGAAATTACTGTTTGTGCATTTACAATATTCATTGATTTTTGCCATTGAAAAACATCATGTTATTCATATACCAGAAATGTTTGAAGCTACTGACTGAATGAAAGGAGCTGACATCTCACTCTCTTTGAATCTTCTTTATCATGCTAAGAGGAGCAGGAAAAAGCAAAAAATTTCAGAATTGCACCTTGCAATGCGGAGAAATTACTGTTTGTGCATTTACAATATTCATTGATTTTTGCCATTGAAAAACATCATGTTATTCATATACCAGAAATGTTTGAAGCTACTGACTGAATGAAAGGAGCTGACATCTCACTCTCTTTGAATCTTCTTTATCATGCTAAGAGGAGCAGGAAAAAGCAAAAAATTTCAGAATTGCACCTTGCAATGCGGAGAAATTACTGTTTGTGCATTTACAATATTCATTGATTTTTGCCATTGAAAAACGTCCAGAAATGATTGAAGCTACTGACTGAATGAAAGGAGCTGGCATCTCACTCTCTTTGAATCTTCTTTATCATGCTAAGAGGAGCAGGAAAAAGCAAAAAATTTCAGAATTGCACCTTGCAATGCGGAGAAATTACTGTTTGTGCATTTACAATATTCATTGATTTTTGCCATTGAAAAACATCATGTTATTCATATACCAGAAATGTTTGAAGCTACTGACTGAATGAAAGGAGCTGGCATCTCACTCTCTTTGAATCTTCTTTATCATGCTAAGAGGAGCAGGAAAAAGCAAAAAATTTCAGAATTGCACCTTGCAATGTGGAGAAATTACTGTTTGTGCATTTACAATATTCATTGATTTTTACGATTGAAAAACGTCCAGAAATGATTGAAGCTACTGACTGAATGAAAGTAGCTGGCATCTCACTCTCTTTGAATCTTCTTTATCATGCTAAGAGGAGCAGGAAAAAGCAAAAAATTTCAGACTTGCACCTTGCAATGCGGAGAAATTACTGTTTGTGCATTTACAATATTCATTGATTTTTGCCATTGAAAAACATCATGTTATTCATATACCAGAAATGTTTGAAGCTACTGACTGAATGAAAGGAGCTGGCATCTCACTCTCTTTGAATCTTCTTTATCATGCTAAGAGGAGCAGGAAAAAGCAAAAAATTTCAGAATTGCACCTTGCAATGCGGAGAAATTACTGTTTGTGCATTTACAATATTCATTGATTTTTGCCATTGAAAAACATCATGTTATTCATATACCAGAAATGTTTGAAGCTACTGACTGAATGAAAGGAGCTGGCATCTCACTCTCTTTGAATCTTCTTTATCATGCTAAGAGGAGCAGGAAAAAGCAAACAATTTCAGAATTGCACCTTGCAATGTGGAGAAATTACTGTTTGTGCATTTACAATATTCATTGATTTTTACCATTGAAAAACGTCCAGAAATGATTGAAGCTACTGACTGAATGAAAGTAGCTGGCATCTCACTCTCTTTGAATCTTCTTTATCATGCTAAGAGGAGCAGGAAAAAGCAAAAAATTTCAGACTTGCACCTTGCAATGCGGAGAAATTACTGTTTGTGCATTTACAATATTCATTGATTTTTGCCATTGAAAAACATCATGTTATTCATATACCAGAAATGTTTGAAGCTACTGACTGAATGAAAGGAGCTGGCATCTCACTCTCTTTGAATCTTCTTTATCATGCTAAGAGGAGCAGGAAAAAGTAAAAAATTTCAGAATTGCACCTTGCAATGCGGAGAAATTACTGTTTGTGCATTTATAATATTCAATGATTTTTGCCATTGAAAAACGTCCAGAAATGATTGAAGCTACTGACTGAACGAAAGGAGCTGGCATCTCACTCTGAATCTTCTTTATCATGCTAAGAGGAGCAGGAAAAAGCAAAAAATTTCAGAATTGCACCTTGCAATGCGGAGAAATTACTGTTTGTGCATTTACAATATTCATTGATTTTTGCCATTGAAAAACATCCAGAAATGATTGAAGCTACTGACTGAATGAAAGGAGCTGGCATCTCACTCTCTTTGAATCTTCTTTATCATGCTAAGAGGAGCAGGAAAAAGCAAAAAATTTCAGAATTGCACCTTGCAATGCGGAGAAATTACTGTTTGTGCATTTACAATATTCATTGATTTTTGCCATTGAAAAACATCATGTTATTCATATACCAGAAATGTTTGAAGCTACTGACTGAATGAAAGGAGCTGACATCTCACTCTCTTTGAATCTTCTTTATCATGCTAAGAGGAGCAGGAAAAAGCAAAAAATTTCAGAATTGCACCTTGCAATGCGGAGAAATTACTGTTTGTGCATTTACAATATTCATTGATTTTTGCCATTGAAAAACGTCCAGAAATGATTGAAGCTACTGACTGAATGAAAGGAGCTGGCATCTCACTCTCTTTGAATCTTCTTTATCATGCTAAGAGGAGCAGGAAAAAGCAAAAAATTTCAGAATTGCACCTTGCAATGCGGAGAAATTACTGTTTGTGCATTTACAATATTCATTGATTTTTGCCATTGAAAAACATGTTATTCATATACCAGAAATGTTTGAAGCTACTGACTGAATGAAAGGAGCTGGCACCTCACTCTCATTGAATCTTCTTTATCATGCTAAGAGGAGCGGGAAAAAGCAAAAAATTTCAGAATTGCACCTTGCAATGCGGAGAAATTACTGTTTGTGCATTTATAATATTCAATGATTTTTGCCATTGAAAAACGTCCAGAAATGATTGAAGCTACTGACTGAACGAAAGGAGCTGGCATCTCACTCTCTTTGAATCTTCTTTATCATGCTAAGAGGAGCAGGAAAAAGCAAAAAATTTCAGAATTGCACCTTGCAATGCGGAGAAATTACTGTTTGTGCATTTACAATATTCATTGATTTTTGCCATTGAAAAACATCATGTTATTCATATACCAGAAATGTTTGAAGCTACTGACTGAATGAAAGGAGCTGACATCTCACTCTCTTTGAATCTTCTTTATCATGCTAAGAGGAGCAGGAAAAAGCAAAAAATTTCAGAATTGCACCTTGCAATGCGGAGAAATTACTGTTTGTGCATTTACAATATTCATTGATTTTTACCATTGAAAAACGTCCAGAAATGATTGAAGCTACTGACTGAATGAAAGTAGCTGGCATCTCACTCTCTTTGAATCTTCTTTATCATGCTAAGAGGAGCAGGAAAAAGCAAAAAATTTCAGACTTGCACCTTGCAATGCGGAGAAATTACTGTTTGTGCATTTACAATATTCATTGATTTTTGCCATTGAAAAACATCATGTTATTCATATACCAGAAATGTTTGAAGCTACTGACTGAATGAAAGGAGCTGGCATCTCACTCTCTTTGAATCTTCTTTATCATGCTAAGAGGAGCAGGAAAAAGCAAACAATTTCAGAATTGCACCTTGCAATGTGGAGAAATTACTGTTTGTGCATTTACAATATTCATTGATTTTTACCATTGAAAAACGTCCAGAAATGATTGAAGCTACTGACTGAATGAAAGTAGCTGGCATCTCACTCTCTTTGAATCTTCTTTATCATGCTAAGAGGAGCAGGAAAAAGCAAAAAATTTCAGACTTGCACCTTGCAATGCGGAGAAATTACTGTTTGTGCATTTACAATATTCATTGATTTTTGCCATTGAAAAACATCATGTTATTCATATACCAGAAATGTTTGAAGCTACTGACTGAATGAAAGGAGCTGGCATCTCACTCTCTTTGAATCTTCTTTATCATGCTAAGAGGAGCAGGAAAAAGTAAAAAATTTCAGAATTGCACCTTGCAATGCGGAGAAATTACTGTTTGTGCATTTATAATATTCAATGATTTTTGCCATTGAAAAACGTCCAGAAATGATTGAAGCTACTGACTGAACGAAAGGAGCTGGCATCTCACTCTCTTTGAATCTTCTTTATCATGCTAAGAGGAGCAGGAAAAAGCAAAAAATTTCAGAATTGCACCTTGCAATGCGGAGAAATTACTGTTTGTGCATTTACAATATTCATTGATTTTTGCCATTGAAAAACATCCAGAAATGATTGAAGCTACTGACTGAATGAAAGGAGCTGGCATCTCACTCTCTTTGAATCTTCTTTATCATGCTAAGAGGAGCAGGAAAAAGCAAAAAATTTCAGAATTGCACCTTGCAATGCGGAGAAATTACTGTTTGTGCATTTACAATATTCATTGATTTTTGCCATTGAAAAACATCGTTATTCATATACCAGAAATGTTTGAAGCTACTGACTGAATGAAAGGAGCTGACATCTCACTCTCTTTGAATCTTCTTTATCATGCTAAGAGGAGCAGGAAAAAGCAAAAAATTTCAGAATTGCACCTTGCAATGCGGAGAAATTACTGTTTGTGCATTTACAATATTCATTGATTTTTGCCATTGAAAAACGTCCAGAAATGATTGAAGCTACTGACTGAATGAAAGGAGCTGGCATCTCACTCTCTTTGAATCTTCTTTATCATGCTAAGAGGAGCAGGAAAAAGCAAAAAATTTCAGAATTGCACCTTGCAATGCGGAGAAATTACTGTTTGTGCATTTACAATATTCATTGATTTTTGCCATTGAAAAACATGTTATTCATATACCAGAAATGTTTGAAGCTACTGACTGAATGAAAGGAGCTGGCACCTCACTCTCTTTGAATCTTCTTTATCATGCTAAGAGGAGCGGGAAAAAGCAAAAAATTTCAGAATTGCACCTTGCAATGCGGAGAAATTACTGTTTGTGCATTTATAATATTCAATGATTTTTGCCATTGAAAAACGTCCAGAAATGATTGAAGCTACTGACTGAACGAAAGGAGCTGGCATCTCACTCTCTTTGAATCTTCTTTATCATGCTAAGAGGAGCAGGAAAAAGCAAAAAATTTCAGAATTGCACCTTGCAATGCGGAGAAATTACTGTTTGTGCATTTACAATATTCATTGATTTTTGCCATTGAAAAACATCATGTTATTCATATACCAGAAATGTTTGAAGCTACTGACTGAATGAAAGGAGCTGACATCTCACTCTCTTTGAATCTTCTTTATCATGCTAAGAGGAGCAGGAAAAAGCAAAAAATTTCAGAATTGCACCTTGCAATGCGGAGAAATTACTGTTTGTGCATTTACAATATTCATTGATTTTTGCCATTGAAAAACATCATGTTATTCATATACCAGAAATGTTTGAAGCTACTGACTGAATGAAAGGAGCTGACATCTCACTCTCTTTGAATCTTCTTTATCATGCTAAGAGGAGCAGGAAAAAGCAAAAAATTTCAGAATTGCACCTTGCAATGCGGAGAAATTACTGTTTGTGCATTTACAATATTCATTGATTTTTGCCATTGAAAAACGTCCAGAAATGATTGAAGCTACTGACTGAATGAAAGGAGCTGGCATCTCACTCTCTTTGAATCTTCTTTATCATGCTAAGAGGAGCAGGAAAAAGCAAAAAATTTCAGAATTGCACCTTGCAATGCGGAGAAATTACTGTTTGTGCATTTACAATATTCATTGATTTTTGCCATTGAAAAACATCATGTTATTCATATACCAGAAATGTTTGAAGCTACTGACTGAATGAAAGGAGCTGGCATCTCACTCTCTTTGAATCTTCTTTATCATGCTAAGAGGAGCAGGAAAAAGCAAAAAATTTCAGAATTGCACCTTGCAATGCGGAGAAATTACTGTTTGTGCATTTACAATATTCATTGATTTTTGCCATTGAAAAACATCCAGAAATGATTGAAGCTACTGACTGAATGAAAGGAGCTGGCATCTCACTCTCTTTGAATCTTCTTTATCATGCTAAGAGGAGCAGGAAAAAGCAAAAAATTTCAGAATTGCACCTTGCAATGCGGAGAAATTACTGTTTGTGCATTTACAATATTCATTGATTTTTGCCATTGAAAAACATCATGTTATTCATATACCAGAAATGTTTGAAGCTACTGACTGAATGAAAGGAGCTGACATCACACTCTCTTTGAATCTTCTTTATCATGCTAAGAGGAGCAGGAAAAAGCAAAAAATTTCAGAATTGCACCTTGCAATGCGGAGAAATTACTGTTTGTGCATTTACAATATTCATTGATTTTTGCCATTGAAAAACATCCAGAAATGATTGAAGCTACTGACTGAATGAAAAGAGCTGGCATCTCACTCTCTTTGAATCTTCTTTATCATGCTAAGAGGAGCAGGAAAAAGCAAAAAATTTCAGAATTGCACCTTGCAATGCGGAGAAATTACTGTTTGTGCATTTACAATATTCATTGATTTTTGCCATTGAAAAACATCATGTTATTCATATACCAGAAATGTTTGAAGCTACTGACTGAATGAAAGGAGCTGGCATCTCACTCTCTTTGAATCTTCTTTATCATGCTAAGAGGTGCAGGAAAAAGCAAAAAATTTCAGAATTGCACCTTGCAATGCGGAGAAATTACTGTTTGTGCATTTACAATATTCATTGATTTTTGCCATTGAAAAACGTCCAGAAATGATTGAAGGTACTGACTGAATGAAAGGAGCTGGCATCTCACTCTCTTTGAATCTTCTTTATCATGCTAAGAGGAGCAGGAAAAAGCAAAAAATTTCAGAATTGCACCTTGCAATGCGGAGAAATTACTGTTTGTGCATTTACAATATTCATTGGTTTTTGCCATTGAAAAATGTCCAGAAATGATTGAAGCTACTGACTGAATGAAAGGAGCTGGCATCTCACTCTCTTTGAATCTTCTTTATCATGCTAAGAGGAGCAGGAAAAAGCAAAAAATTTCAGAATTGCACCTTGCAATGCGGAGAAATTACAGTTTGTGCATTTACAATATTCATTGATTTTTGCCATTGAAAAACATCCAGAAATTATTGAAGCTACTGACTGAATGAAAGGAGCTGGCATCTCACTCTCTTTGAATCTTCTTTATCATGCTAAGAGGAGCAGGAAAAAGCAAAAAATTTCAGAATTGCACCTTGCAATGTGGAGAAATTACTGTTTGTGCATTTACAATATTCATTGATTTTTACCATTGAAAAACGTCCAGAAATGATTGAAGCTACTGACTGAATGAAAGTAGCTGGCATCTCACTCTCTTTGAATCTTCTTTATCATGCTAAGAGGAGCAGGAAAAAGCAAAAAATTTCAGACTTGCACCTTGCAATGCGGAGAAATTACTGTTTGTGCATTTACAATATTCATTGATTTTTGCCATTGAAAAACATCATGTTATTCATATACCAGAAATGTTTGAAGCTACTGACTGAATGAAAGGAGCTGGCATCTCACTCTCTTTGAATCTTCTTTATCATGCTAAGAGGAGCAGGAAAAAGCAAAAAATTTCAGAATTGCACCTTGCAATGCGGAGAAATTACTGTTTGTGCATTTACAATATTCATTGATTTTTGCCATTGAAAAACATCATGTTATTCATATACCAGAAATGTTTGAAGCTACTGACTGAATGAAAGGAGCTGGCATCTCACTCTCTTTGAATCTTCTTTATCATGCTAAGAGGAGCAGGAAAAAGCAAAAAATTTCAGAATTGCACCTTGCAATGTGGAGAAATTACTGTTTGTGCATTTACAATATTCATTGATTTTTACCATTGAAAAACGTCCAGAAATGATTGAAGCTACTGACTGAATGAAAGTAGCTGGCATCTCACTCTCTTTGAATCTTCTTTATCATGCTAAGAGGAGCAGGAAAAAGCAAAAAATTTCAGACTTGCACCTTGCAATGCGGAGAAATTACTGTTTGTGCATTTACAATATTCATTGATTTTTGCCATTGAAAAACATCATGTTATTCATATACCAGAAATGTTTGAAGCTACTGACTGAATGAAAGGAGCTGGCATCTCACTCTCTTTGAATCTTCTTTATCATGCTAAGAGGAGCAGGAAAAAGCAAAAAATTTCAGAATTGCACCTTGCAATGCGGAGAAATTACTGTTTGTGCATTTACAATATTCATTGATTTTTGCCATTGAAAAACATCATGTTATTCATATACCAGAAATGATTGAAGCTACTGACTGAATGAAAGGAGCTGGCATCTCACTCTCTTTGAATCTTCTTTATCATGCTAAGAGGAGCAGGAAAAAGTAAAAAATTTCAGAATTGCACCTTGCAATGCGGAGAAATTACTGTTTGTGCATTTATAATATTCAATGATTTTTGCCATTGAAAAACGTCCAGAAATGATTGAAGCTACTGACTGAACGAAAGGAGCTGGCATCTCACTCTCTTTGAATCTTCTTTATCATGCTAAGAGGAGCAGGAAAAAGCAAAAAATTTCAGAATTGCACCTTGCAATGCGGAGAAATTACTGTTTGTGCATTTACAATATTCATTGATTTTTGCCATTGAAAAACATCCAGAAATGATTGAAGCTACTGACTGAATGAAAGGAGCTGGCATCTCACTCTCTTTGAATCTTCTTTATCATGCTAAGAGGAGCAGGAAAAAGCAAAAAATTTCAGAATTGCACCTTGCAATGCGGAGAAATTACTGTTTGTGCATTTACAATATTCATTGGTTTTTGCCATTGAAAAATGTCCAGAAATGATTGAAGCTACTGACTGAATGAAAGGAGCTGGCATCTCACTCTCTTTGAATCTTCTTTATCATGCTAAGAGGAGCAGGAAAAAGCAAAAAATTTCAGAATTGCACCTTGCAATGCGGAGAAATTACAGTTTGTGCATTTACAATATTCATTGATTTTTGCCATTGAAAAACATCCAGAAATTATTGAAGCTACTGACTGAATGAAAGGAGCTGGCATCTCACTCTCTTTGAATCTTCTTTATCATGCTAAGAGGAGCAGGAAAAAGCAAAAAATTTCAGAATTGCACCTTGCAATGCGGAGAAATTACTGTTTGTGCATTTACAATATTCATTGGTTTTTGCCATTGAAAAATGTCCAGAAATGATTGAAGCTACTGACTGAATGAAAGGAGCTGGCATCTCACTCTCTTTGAATCTTCTTTATCATGCTAAGAGGAGCAGGAAAAAGCAAAAAATTTCAGAATTGCACCTTGCAATGCGGAGAAATTACAGTTTGTGCATTTACAATATTCATTGATTTTTGCCATTGAAAAACATCCAGAAATTATTGAAGCTACTGACTGAATGAAAGGAGCTGGCATCTCACTCTCTTTGAATCTTCTTTATCATGCTAAGAGGAGCAGGAAAAAGCAAAAAATTTCAGAATTGCACCTTGCAATGTGGAGAAATTACTGTTTGTGCATTTACAATATTCATTGATTTTTACCATTGAAAAACGTCCAGAAATGATTGAAGCTACTGACTGAATGAAAGTAGCTGGCATCTCACTCTCTTTGAATCTTCTTTATCATGCTAAGAGGAGCAGGAAAAAGCAAAAAATTTCAGACTTGCACCTTGCAATGCGGAGAAATTACTGTTTGTGCATTTACAATATTCATTGATTTTTGCCATTGAAAAACATCATGTTATTCATATACCAGAAATGTTTGAAGCTACTGACTGAATGAAAGGAGCTGGCATCTCACTCTCTTTGAATCTTCTTTATCATGCTAAGAGGAGCAGGAAAAAGCAAAAAATTTCAGAATTGCACCTTGCAATGCGGAGAAATTACTGTTTGTGCATTTACAATATTCATTGATTTTTGCCATTGAAAAACATCATGTTATTCATATACCAGAAATGTTTGAAGCTACTGACTGAATGAAAGGAGCTGGCATCTCACTCTCTTTGAATCTTCTTTATCATGCTAAGAGGAGCAGGAAAAAGCAAAAAATTTCAGAATTGCACCTTGCAATGTGGAGAAATTACTGTTTGTGCATTTACAATATTCATTGATTTTTACCATTGAAAAACGTCCAGAAATGATTGAAGCTACTGACTGAATGAAAGTAGCTGGCATCTCACTCTCTTTGAATCTTCTTTATCATGCTAAGAGGAGCAGGAAAAAGCAAAAAATTTCAGACTTGCACCTTGCAATGCGGAGAAATTACTGTTTGTGCATTTACAATATTCATTGATTTTTGCCATTGAAAAACATCATGTTATTCATATACCAGAAATGTTTGAAGCTACTGACTGAATGAAAGGAGCTGGCATCTCACTCTCTTTGAATCTTCTTTATCATGCTAAGAGGAGCAGGAAAAAGCAAAAAATTTCAGAATTGCACCTTGCAATGCGGAGAAATTACTGTTTGTGCATTTACAATATTCATTGATTTTTGCCATTGAAAAACATCATGTTATTCATATACCAGAAATGATTGAAGCTACTGACTGAATGAAAGGAGCTGGCATCTCACTCTCTTTGAATCTTCTTTATCATGCTAAGAGGAGCAGGAAAAAGTAAAAAATTTCAGAATTGCACCTTGCAATGCGGAGAAATTACTGTTTGTGCATTTATAATATTCAATGATTTTTGCCATTGAAAAACGTCCAGAAATGATTGAAGCTACTGACTGAACGAAAGGAGCTGGCATCTCACTCTCTTTGAATCTTCTTTATCATGCTAAGAGGAGCAGGAAAAAGCAAAAAATTTCAGAATTGCACCTTGCAATGCGGAGAAATTACTGTTTGTGCATTTACAATATTCATTGATTTTTGCCATTGAAAAACATCCAGAAATGATTGAAGCTACTGACTGAATGAAAGGAGCTGGCATCTCACTCTCTTTGAATCTTCTTTATCATGCTAAGAGGAGCAGGAAAAAGCAAAAAATTTCAGAATTGCACCTTGCAATGCGGAGAAATTACTGTTTGTGCATTTACAATATTCATTGATTTTTGCCATTGAAAAACATCATGTTATTCATATACCAGAAATGTTTGAAGCTACTGACTGAATGAAAGGAGCTGACATCTCACTCTCTTTGAATCTTCTTTATCATGCTAAGAGGAGCAGGAAAAAGCAAAAAATTTCAGAATTGCACCTTGCAATGCGGAGAAATTACTGTTTGTGCATTTACAATATTCATTGATTTTTGCCATTGAAAAACGTCCAGAAATGATTGAAGCTACTGACTGAATGAAAGGAGCTGGCATCTCACTCTCTTTGAATCTTCTTTATCATGCTAAGAGGAGCAGGAAAAAGCAAAAAATTTCAGAATTGCACCTTGCAATGCGGAGAAATTACTGTTTGTGCATTTACAATATTCATTGATTTTTGCCATTGAAAAACATGTTATTCATATACCAGAAATGTTTGAAGCTGCTGACTGAATGAAAGGAGCTGGCACCTCACTCTCTTTGAATCTTCTTTATCATGCTAAGAGGAGCGGGAAAAAGCAAAAAATTTCAGAATTGCACCTTGCAATGCGGAGAAATTACTGTTTGTGCATTTATAATATTCAATGATTTTTGCCATTGAAAAACGTCCAGAAATGATTGAAGCTACTGACTGAACGAAAGGAGCTGGCATCTCACTCTCCTTGAATCTTCTTTATCATGCTAAGAGGAGCAGGAAAAAGCAAAAAATTTCAGAATTGCACCTTGCAATGCGGAGAAATTACTGTTTGTGCATTTACAATATTCATTGATTTTTGCCATTGAAAAACATCCAGAAATGATTGAAGCTACTGACTGAATGAAAGGAGCTGGCATCTCACTCTCTTTGAATCTTCTTTATCATGCTAAGAGGAGCAGGAAAAAGCAAAAAATTTCAGAATTGCACCTTGCAATGCGGAGAAATTACTGTTTGTGCATTTACAATATTCATTGATTTTTGCCATTGAAAAACATCATGTTATTCATGTACCAGAAATGTTTGAAGCTACTGACTGAATGAAAGGAGCTGACATCTCACTCTCTTTGAATCTTCTTTATCATGCTAAGAGGAGCAGGAAAAAGCAAAAAATTTCAGAATTGCACCTTGCAATGCGGAGAAATTACTGTTTGTGCATTTACAATATTCATTGATTTTTGCCATTGAAAAACGTCCAGAAATGATTGAAGCTACTGACTGAATGAAAGGAGCTGGCATCTCACTCTCTTTGAATCTTCTTTATCATGCTAAGAGGAGCAGGAAAAAGCAAAAAATTTCAGAATTGCACCTTGCAATGCGGAGAAATTACTGTTTGTGCATTTACAATATTCATTGATTTTTGCCATTGAAAAACATGTTATTCATATACCAGAAATGTTTGAAGCTACTGACTGAATGAAAGGAGCTGGCACCTCACTCTCTTTGAATCTTCTTTATCATGCTCAGAGGAGCGGGAAAAAGCAAAAAATTTCAGAATTGCACCTTGCAATGCGGAGAAATTACTGTTTGTGCATTTACAATATTCATTGATTTTTGCCATTGAAAAACGTCCAGAAATGATTGAAGGTACTGACTGAATGAAAGGAGCTGGCATCTCACTCTCTTTGAATCTTCTTTATCATGCTAAGAGGAGCAGGAAAAAGCAAAAAATTTCAGAATTGCACCTTGCAATGCGGAGAAATTACTGTTTGTGCATTTACAATATTCATTGGTTTTTGCCATTGAAAAACGTCCAGAAAGGATTGAAGCTACTGACTGAATGAAAGGAGCTGGCATCTCACTCTCTTTGAATCTTCTTTATCATGCTAAGAGGAGCAGGAAAAAGCAAAAAATTTCAGAATTGCACCTTGCAATGCGGAGAAATTACAGTTTGTGCATTTACAATATTCATTGATTTTTGCCATTGAAAAACATCCAGAAATGATTGAAGCTACTGACTGAATGAAAGGAGCTGGCATCTCACTCTCTTTGAATCTTCTTTATCATGCTAAGAGGAGCAGGAAAAAGCAAAAAATTTCAGAATTGCACCTTGCAATGCGGAGAAATTACTGTTTGTGCATTTACAATATTCATTGATTTTTGCCATTGAAAAACATCATGTTATTCATATACCAGAAATGTTTGAAGCTACTGACTGAATGAAAGGAGCTGACATCACAATCTCTTTGAATCTTCTTTATCATGCTAAGAGGAGCAGGAAAAAGCAAAAAATTTCAGAATTGCACCTTGCAATGCGGAGAAATTACTGTTTGTGCATTTACAATATTCATTGATTTTTGCCATTGAAAAACATCCAGAAATGATTGAAGCTACTGACTGAATGAAAAGAGCTGGCATCTCACTCTCTTTGAATCTTCTTTATCATGCTAAGAGGAGCAGGAAAAAGCAAAAAATTTCAGAATTGCACCTTGCAATGCGGAGAAATTACTGTTTGTGCATTTACAATATTCATTGATTTTTGCCATTGAAAAACATCATGTTATTCATATACCAGAAATGTTTGAAGCTACTGACTGAATGAAAGGAGCTGGCATCTCACTCTCTTTGAATCTTCTTTATCATGCTAAGAGGAGCAGGAAAAAGCAAAAAATTTCAGAATTGCACCTTGCAATGCGGAGAAATTACTGTTTGTGCATTTACAATATTCATTGATTTTTGCCATTGAAAAACGTCCAGAAATGATTGAAGGTACTGACTGAATGAAAGGAGCTGGCATCTCACTCTCTTTGAATCTTCTTTATCATGCTAAGAGGAGCAGGAAAAAGCAAAAAATTTCAGAATTGCACCTTGCAATGCGGAGAAATTACTGTTTGTGCATTTACAATATTCATTGGTTTTTGCCATTGAAAAATGTCCAGAAATGATTGAAGCTACTGACTGAATGAAAGGAGCTGGCATCTCACTCTCTTTGAATCTTCTTTATCATGCTAAGAGGAGCAGGAAAAAGCAAAAAATTTCAGAATTGCACCTTGCAATGCGGAGAAATTACAGTTTGTGCATTTACAATATTCATTGATTTTTGCCATTGAAAAACATCCAGAAATTATTGAAGCTACTGACTGAATGAAAGGAGCTGGCATCTCACTCTCTTTGAATCTTCTTTATCATGCTAAGAGGAGCAGGAAAAAGCAAAAAATTTCAGAATTGCACCTTGCAATGTGGAGAAATTACTGTTTGTGCATTTACAATATTCATTGATTTTTACCATTGAAAAACGTCCAGAAATGATTGAAGCTACTGACTGAATGAAAGTAGCTGGCATCTCACTCTCTTTGAATCTTCTTTATCATGCTAAGAGGAGCAGGAAAAAGCAAAAAATTTCAGACTTGCACCTTGCAATGCGGAGAAATTACTGTTTGTGCATTTACAATATTCATTGATTTTTGCCATTGAAAAACATCATGTTATTCATATACCAGAAATGTTTGAAGCTACTGACTGAATGAAAGGAGCTGGCATCTCACTCTCTTTGAATCTTCTTTATCATGCTAAGAGGAGCAGGAAAAAGCAAAAAATTTCAGAATTGCACCTTGCAATGCGGAGAAATTACTGTTTGTGCATTTACAATATTCATTGATTTTTGCCATTGAAAAACATCATGTTATTCATATACCAGAAATGTTTGAAGCTACTGACTGAATGAAAGGAGCTGGCATCTCACTCTCTTTGAATCTTCTTTATCATGCTAAGAGGAGCAGGAAAAAGCAAAAAATTTCAGAATTGCACCTTGCAATGTGGAGAAATTACTGTTTGTGCATTTACAATATTCATTGATTTTTACCATTGAAAAACGTCCAGAAATGATTGAAGCTACTGACTGAATGAAAGTAGCTGGCATCTCACTCTCTTTGAATCTTCTTTATCATGCTAAGAGGAGCAGGAAAAAGCAAAAAATTTCAGACTTGCACCTTGCAATGCGGAGAAATTACTGTTTGTGCATTTACAATATTCATTGATTTTTGCCATTGAAAAACATCATGTTATTCATATACCAGAAATGTTTGAAGCTACTGACTGAATGAAAGGAGCTGGCATCTCACTCTCTTTGAATCTTCTTTATCATGCTAAGAGGAGCAGGAAAAAGCAAAAAATTTCAGAATTGCACCTTGCAATGCGGAGAAATTACTGTTTGTGCATTTACAATATTCATTGATTTTTGCCATTGAAAAACATCATGTTATTCATATACCAGAAATGATTGAAGCTACTGACTGAATGAAAGGAGCTGGCATCTCACTCTCTTTGAATCTTCTTTATCATGCTAAGAGGAGCAGGAAAAAGTAAAAAATTTCAGAATTGCACCTTGCAATGCGGAGAAATTACTGTTTGTGCATTTATAATATTCAATGATTTTTGCCATTGAAAAACGTCCAGAAATGATTGAAGCTACTGACTGAACGAAAGGAGCTGGCATCTCACTCTCTTTGAATCTTCTTTATCATGCTAAGAGGAGCAGGAAAAAGCAAAAAATTTCAGAATTGCACCTTGCAATGCGGAGAAATTACTGTTTGTGCATTTACAATATTCATTGATTTTTGCCATTGAAAAACATCCAGAAATGATT
Organism: Phyllobates terribilis; assembly: GCF_046119375.1. Lineage (NCBI taxonomy): Eukaryota > Metazoa > Chordata > Amphibia > Anura > Dendrobatidae > Phyllobates > Phyllobates terribilis. Next base: position 75,730 of record NW_027365736.1, on the reverse strand, counting down.
GAAGCTACTGACTGAATGAAAGGAGCTGGCATCTCACTCTCTTTGAATCTTCTTTATCATGCTAAGAGGAGCAGGAAAAAGCAAAAAATTTCAGAATTGCACCTTGCAATGCGGAGAAATTACTGTTTGTGCATTTACAATATTCATTGATTTTTGCCATTGAAAAACATCATGTTATTCATATACCAGAAATGTTTGAAGCTACTGACTGAATGAAAGGAGCTGACATCTCACTCTCTTTGAATCTTCTTTATCATGCTAAGAGGAGCAGGAAAAAGCAAAAAATTTCAGAATTGCACCTTGCAATGCGGAGAAATTACTGTTTGTGCATTTACAATATTCATTGATTTTTGCCATTGAAAAACGTCCAGAAATGATTGAAGCTACTGACTGAATGAAAGGAGCTGGCATCTCACTCTCTTTGAATCTTCTTTATCATGCTAAGAGGAGCAGGAAAAAGCAAAAAATTTCAGAATTGCACCTTGCAATGCGGAGAAATTACTGTTTGTGCATTTACAATATTCATTGATTTTTGCCATTGAAAAACATGTTATTCATATACCAGAAATGTTTGAAGCTACTGACTGAATGAAAGGAGCTGGCACCTCACTCTCTTTGAATCTTCTTTATCATGCTAAGAGGAGCGGGAAAAAGCAAAAAATTTCAGAATTGCACCTTGCAATGCGGAGAAATTACTGTTTGTGCATTTATAATATTCAATGATTTTTGCCATTGAAAAACGTCCAGAAATGATTGAAGCTACTGACTGAACGAAAGGAGCTGGCATCTCACTCTCCTTGAATCTTCTTTATCATGCTAAGAGGAGCAGGAAAAAGCAAAAAATTTCAGAATTGCACCTTGCAATGCGGAGAAATTACTGTTTGTGCATTTACAATATTCATTGATTTTTGCCATTGAAAAACATCCAGAAATGATTGAAGCTACTGACTGAATGAAAGGAGCTGGCATCTCACTCTCTTTGAATCTTCTTTATCATGCTAAGAGGAGCAGGAAAAAGCAAAAAATTTCAGAATTGCACCTTGCAATGCGGAGAAATTACTGTTTGTGCATTTACAATATTCATTGATTTTTGCCATTGAAAAACATCATGTTATTCATGTACCAGAAATGTTTGAAGCTACTGACTGAATGAAAGGAGCTGACATCTCACTCTCTTTGAATCTTCTTTATCATGCTAAGAGGAGCAGGAAAAAGCAAAAAATTTCAGAATTGCACCTTGCAATGCGGAGAAATTACTGTTTGTGCATTTACAATATTCATTGATTTTTGCCATTGAAAAACGTCCAGAAATGATTGAAGCTACTGACTGAATGAAAGGAGCTGGCATCTCACTCTCTTTGAATCTTCTTTATCATGCTAAGAGGAGCAGGAAAAAGCAAAAAATTTCAGAATTGCACCTTGCAATGCGGAGAAATTACTGTTTGTGCATTTACAATATTCATTGATTTTTGCCATTGAAAAACATGTTATTCATATACCAGAAATGTTTGAAGCTACTGACTGAATGAAAGGAGCTGGCACCTCACTCTCTTTGAATCTTCTTTATCATGCTAAGAGGAGCGGGAAAAAGCAAAAAATTTCAGAATTGCACCTTGCAATGCGGAGAAATTACTGTTTGTGCATTTACAATATTCATTGATTTTTGCCATTGAAAAACGTCCAGAAATGATTGAAGGTACTGACTGAATGAAAGGAGCTGGCATCTCACTCTCTTTGAATCTTCTTTATCATGCTAAGAGGAGCAGGAAAAAGCAAAAAATTTCAGAATTGCACCTTGCAATGCGGAGAAATTACTGTTTGTGCATTTACAATATTCATTGGTTTTTGCCATTGAAAAACGTCCAGAAATGATTGAAGCTACTGACTGAATGAAAGGAGCTGGCATCTCACTCTCTTTGAATCTTCTTTATCATGCTAAGAGGAGCAGGAAAAAGCAAAAAATTTCAGAATTGCACCTTGCAATGCGGAGAAATTACAGTTTGTGCATTTACAATATTCATTGATTTTTGCCATTGAAAAACATCCAGAAATGATTGAAGCTACTGACTGAATGAAAGGAGCTGGCATCTCACTCTCTTTGAATCTTCTTTATCATGCTAAGAGGAGCAGGAAAAAGCAAAAAATTTCAGAATTGCACCTTGCAATGCGGAGAAATTACTGTTTGTGCATTTACAATATTCATTGATTTTTGCCATTGAAAAACATCATGTTATTCATATACCAGAAATGTTTGAAGCTACTGACTGAATGAAAGGAGCTGGCATCTCACTCTCTTTGAATCTTCTTTATCATGCTAAGAGGAGCAGGAAAAAGCAAAAAATTTCAGAATTGCACCTTGCAATGTGGAGAAATTACTGTTTGTGCATTTACAATATTCATTGATTTTTACCATTGAAAAACGTCCAGAAATGATTGAAGCTACTGACTGAATGAAAGTAGCTGGCATCTCACTCTCTTTGAATCTTCTTTATCATGCTAAGAGGAGCAGGAAAAAGCAAAAAATTTCAGACTTGCACCTTGCAATGCGGAGAAATTACTGTTTGTGCATTTACAATATTCATTGATTTTTGCCATTGAAAAACATCATGTTATTCATATACCAGAAATGTTTGAAGCTACTGACTGAATGAAAGGAGCTGGCATCTCACTCTCTTTGAATCTTCTTTATCATGCTAAGAGGAGCAGGAAAAAGCAAAAAATTTCAGAATTGCACCTTGCAATGTGGAGAAATTACTGTTTGTGCATTTACAATATTCATTGATTTTTACCATTGAAAAACGTCCAGAAATGATTGAAGCTACTGACTGAATGAAAGTAGCTGGCATCTCACTCTCTTTGAATCTTCTTTATCATGCTAAGAGGAGCAGGAAAAAGCAAAAAAATTTCAGACTTGCACCTTGCAATGCGGAGAAATTACTGTTTGTGCATTTACAATATTCATTGATTTTTGCCATTGAAAAACATCATGTTATTCATATACCAGAAATGTTTGAAGCTACTGACTGAATGAAAGGAGCTGGCATCTCACTCTCTTTGAATCTTCTTTATCATGCTAAGAGGAGCAGGAAAAAGCAAAAAATTTCAGAATTGCACCTTGCAATGCGGAGAAATTACTGTTTGTGCATTTACAATATTCATTGATTTTTGCCATTGAAAAACATCCAGAAATGATTGAAGCTACTGACTGAATGAAAGGAGCTGGCATCTCACTCTCTTTGAATCTTCTTTATCATGCTAAGAGGAGCAGGAAAAAGCAAAAAATTTCAGAATTGCACCTTGCAATGCGGAGAAATTACTGTTTGTGCATTTACAATATTCATTGATTTTTGCCATTGAAAAACATCATGTTATTCATATACCAGAAATGTTTGAAGCTACTGACTGAATGAAAGGAGCTGACATCTCACTCTCTTTGAATCTTCTTTATCATGCTAAGAGGAGCAGGAAAAAGCAAAAAATTTCAGAATTGCACCTTGCAATGCGGAGAAATTACTGTTTGTGCATTTACAATATTCATTGATTTTTGCCATTGAAAAACATCCAGAAATGATTGAAGCTACTGACTGAATGAAAGGAGCTGGCATCTCACTCTTTTTGAATCTTCTTTATCATGCTAAGAGGGGCAGGAAAAAGCAAAAAATTTCAGAATTGCACCTTGCAATGCGGAGAAATTACTGTTTGTGCATTTACAATATTCATTGATTTTTGCCATTGAAAAACATCATGTTATTCATATACCAGAAATGTTTGAAGCTACTGACTGAATGAAAGGAGCTGGCATCTCACTCTCTTTGAATCTTCTTTATCATGCTAAGAGGAGCAGGAAAAAGCAAAAAATTTCAGAATTGCACCTTGCAATGCGGAGAAATTACTGTTTGTGCATTTTCAATATTCATTGATTTTTGCCATTGAAAAACATCATGTTATTCATATACCAGAAATGTTTGAAGCTACTGACTGAATGAAAGGAGCTGGCATCTCACTCTCTTTGAATCTTCTTTATCATGCTAAGAGGAGCAGGAAAAAGCAAAAAATTTCAGACTTGCACCTTGCAATGCGGAGAAATTACTGTTTGTGCATTTACAATATTCATTGATTTTTGCCATTGAAAAACATCATGTTATTCATATACCAGAAATGTTTGAAGCTACTGACTGAATGAAAGGAGCTGGCATCTCACTCTCTTTGAATCTTCTTTATCATGCTAAGAGGAGCAGGAAAAAGCAAAAAATTTCAGAATTGCACCTTGCAATGTGGAGAAATTACTGTTTGTGCATTTACAATATTCATTGATTTTTACCATTGAAAAACGTCCAGAAATGATTGAAGCTACTGACTGAATGAAAGTAGCTGGCATCTCACTCTCTTTGAATCTTCTTTATCATGCTAAGAGGAGCAGGAAAAAGCAAAAAAATTTCAGACTTGCACCTTGCAATGCGGAGAAATTACTGTTTGTGCATTTACAATATTCATTGATTTTTGCCATTGAAAAACATCATGTTATTCATATACCAGAAATGTTTGAAGCTACTGACTGAATGAAAGGAGCTGGCATCTCACTCTCTTTGAATCTTCTTTATCATGCTAAGAGGAGCAGGAAAAAGCAAAAAATTTCAGAATTGCACCTTGCAATGCGGAGAAATTACTGTTTGTGCATTTACAATATTCATTGATTTTTGCCATTGAAAAACATCCAGAAATGATTGAAGCTACTGACTGAATGAAAGGAGCTGGCATCTCACTCTCTTTGAATCTTCTTTATCATGCTAAGAGGAGCAGGAAAAAGCAAAAAATTTCAGAATTGCACCTTGCAATGCGGAGAAATTACTGTTTGTGCATTTACAATATTCATTGATTTTTGCCATTGAAAAACATCATGTTATTCATATACCAGAAATGTTTGAAGCTACTGACTGAATGAAAGGAGCTGACATCTCACTCTCTTTGAATCTTCTTTATCATGCTAAGAGGAGCAGGAAAAAGCAAAAAATTTCAGAATTGCACCTTGCAATGCGGAGAAATTACTGTTTGTGCATTTACAATATTCATTGATTTTTGCCATTGAAAAACATCCAGAAATGATTGAAGCTACTGACTGAATGAAAGGAGCTGGCATCTCACTCTTTTTGAATCTTCTTTATCATGCTAAGAGGGGCAGGAAAAAGCAAAAAATTTCAGAATTGCACCTTGCAATGCGGAGAAATTACTGTTTGTGCATTTACAATATTCATTGATTTTTGCCATTGAAAAACATCATGTTATTCATATACCAGAAATGTTTGAAGCTACTGACTGAATGAAAGGAGCTGGCATCTCACTCTCTTTGAATCTTCTTTATCATGCTAAGAGGAGCAGGAAAAAGCAAAAAATTTCAGAATTGCACCTTGCAATGCGGAGAAATTACTGTTTGTGCATTTTCAATATTCATTGATTTTTGCCATTGAAAAACATCATGTTATTCATATACCAGAAATGTTTGAAGCTACTGACTGAATGAAAGGAGCTGGCATCTCACTCTCTTTGAATCTTCTTTATCATGCTAAGAGGAGCAGGAAAAAGCAAAAAATTTCAGAATTGCACCTTGCAATGTGGAGAAATTACTGTTTGTGCATTTACAATATTCATTGATTTTTACCATTGAAAAACGTCCAGAAATGATTGAAGCTACTGACTGAATGAAAGTAACTGGCATCTCACTCTCTTTGAATCTTCTTTATCATGCTAAGAGGAGCAGGAAAAAGCAAAAAATTTCAGACTTGCACCTTGCAATGCGGAGAAATTACTGTTTGTGCATTTACAATATTCATTGATTTTTGCCATTGAAAAACATGTTATTCATATACCAGAAATGTTTGAAGCTACTGACTGAATGAAAGGAGCTGGCACCTCACTCTCTTTGAATCTTCTTTATCATGCTAAGAGGAGCGGGAAAAAGCAAAAAATTTCAGAATTGCACCTTGCAATGCGGAGAAATTACTGTTTGTGCATTTACAATATTCATTGATTTTTGCCATTGAAAAACGTCCAGAAATGATTGAAGCTACTGACTGTATGAAAGGAGCTGGCATCTCACTCTCTTTGAATCTTCTTTATCATGCTAAGAGGAGCAGGAAAAAGCAAAAAATTTCAGAATTGCACCTTGCAATGCGGAGAAATTACTGTTTGTGCATTTACAATATTCATTGATTTTTGCCATTGAAAAACGTCCAGAAATGATTGAAGCTACTGACTGAATGAAAGGAGCTGGCATCTCACTCTCTTTGAATCTTCTTTATCATGCTAAGAGGAGCAGGAAAAAGCAAAAAATTTCAGAATTGCACCTTGCAATGCGGAGAAATTACAGTTTGTGCATTTACAATATTCATTGATTTTTGCCATTGAAAAACATCCAGAAATGATTGAAGCTACTGACTGAATGAAAGGAGCTGGCATCTCACTCTCTTTGAATCTTCTTTATCATGCTAAGAGGAGCAGGAAAAAGCAAAAAATTTCAGAATTGCACCTTGCAATGCGGAGAAATTACTGTTTGTGCATTTACAATATTCATTGATTTTTGCCATTGAAAAACATCATGTTATTCATATACCAGAAATGTTTGAAGCTACTGACTGAATGAAAGGAGCTGGCATCTCACTCTCTTTGAATCTTCTTTATCATGCTAAGAGGAGCAGGAAAAAGCAAAAAATTTCAGAATTGCACCTTGCAATGTGGAGAAATTACTGTTTGTGCATTTACAATATTCATTGATTTTTACCATTGAAAAACGTCCAGAAATGATTGAAGCTACTGACTGAATGAAAGTAGCTGGCATCTCACTCTCTTTGAATCTTCTTTATCATGCTAAGAGGAGCAGGAAAAAGCAAAAAATTTCAGACTTGCACCTTGCAATGCGGAGAAATTACTGTTTGTGCATTTACAATATTCATTGATTTTTGCCATTGAAAAACGTCCAGAAATGATTGAAGGTACTGACTGAATGAAAGGAGCTGGCATCTCACTCTCTTTGAATCTTCTTTATCATGCTAAGAGGAGCAGGGAAAAGCAAAAAATTTCAGAATTGCACCTTGCAATGCGGAGAAATTACTGTTTGTGCATTTACAATATTCATTGATTTTTGCCACTGAAAAACGTCCAGAAATGATTGAAGCTACTGACTGAATGAAAGGAGCTGGCATCTCACTCTCTTTGAATCTTCTTTATCATGCTAAGAGGAGCAGGAAAAAGCAAAAAATTTCAGAATTGCACCTTGCAATGCGGAGAAATTACAGTTTGTGCATTTACAATATTCATTGATTTTTGCCATTGAAAAACATCCAGAAATGATTGAAGCTACTGACTGAATGAAAGGAGCTGGCATCTCACTCTCTTTGAATCTTCTTTATCATGCTAAGAGGAGCAGGAAAAAGCAAAAAATTTCAGAATTGCACCTTGCAATGTGGAGAAATTACTGTTTGTGCATTTACAATATTCATTGATTTTTACCATTGAAAAATGTCCAGAAATGATTGAAGCTACTGACTGAATGAAAGTAGCTGGCATCTCACTCTCTTTGAATCTTCTTTATCATGCTAAGAGGAGCAGGAAAAAGCAAAAAATTTCAGACTTGCACCTTGCAATGCGGAGAAATTACTGTTTGTGCATTTACAATATTCATTGATTTTTGCCATTGAAAAACATCATGTTATTCATATACCAGAAATGTTTGAAGCTACTGACTGAATGAAAGGAGCTGGCATCTCACTCTCTTTGAATCTTCTTTATCATGCTAAGAGGAGCAGGAAAAAGCAAAAAATTTCAGAATTGCACCTTGCAATGCGGAGAAATTACTGTTTGTGCATTTACAATATTCATTGATTTTTGCCATTGAAAAACATCATGTTTTTCATATACCAGAAATGTTTGAAGCTACTGACTGAATGAAAGGAGCTGGCATCTCACTCTCTTTGAATCTTCTTTATCATGCTAAGAGGAGCAGGAAAAAGCAAAAAATTTCAGAATTGCACCTTGCAATGCGGAGAAATTACTGTTTGTGCATTTACAATATTCATTGATTTTTGCCATTGAAAAACGTCCAGAAATGATTGAAGCTACTGACTGAATGAAAGGAGCTGGCATCTCACTCTCTTTGAATCTTCTTTATCATGCTAAGAGGAGCAGGAAAATTAAAAAATTTCAGAATTGCACCTTGCAATGCGGAGAAATTACTGTTTGTGCATTTACAATATTCATTGATTTTTGCCATTGAAAAACATGTTATTCATATACCAGAAATGTTTGAAGCTACTGACTGAATGAAAGGATCTGGCACCTCACTCTCTTTGAATCTTCTTTATCATGCTAAGAGGAGCGGGAAAAAGCAAAAAATTTCAGAATTGCACCTTGCAATGCGGAGAAATTACTGTTTGTGCATTTACAATATTCATTGATTTTTGCCATTGAAAAACGTCCAGAAATGATTGAAGGTACTGACTAAATGAAAGGAGCTGGCATCTCACTCTCTTTGAATCTTCTTTATCATGCTAAGAGGAGCAGGAAAAAGCAAAAAATTTCAGAATTGCACCTTGCAATGCGGAGAAATTACTGCTTGTGCATTTACAATATTCATTGATTTTTGCCATTGAAAAACGTCCAGAAATGATTGAAGCTACTGACTGAAAGAAAGGAGCTGGCATCTCACTCTGTTTGAATCTTCTTTATCATGCTAAGAGGAGCAGGAAAAAGCAAAAAATTTCAGAATTGCACCTTGCAATACGGAGAAATTACAGTTTGTGCATTTACAATATTCATTGATTTTTGCCATTGAAAAACATCCAGAAATGATTGAAGCTACTGACTGAATGAAAGGAGCTGGCATCTCACTCTCTTTGAATCTTCTTTATCATGCTAAGAGGAGCAGGAAAAAGCAAAAAATTTCAGACTTGCACCTTGCAATGCGGAGAAATTACTGTTTGTGCATTTACAATATTCATTGATTTTTGCCATTGAAAAACATCATGTTATTCATATACCAGAAATGTTTGAAGCTACTGACTGAATGAAAGGAGCTGGCATCTCACTCTCTTTGAATCTTCTTTATCATGCTAAGAGGAGCAGGAAAAAGCAAAAAATTTCAGAATTGCACCTTGCAATGCGGAGAAATTACTGTTTGTGCATTTACAATATTCATTGATTTTTGCCATTGAAAAACGTCCAGAAATGATTGAAGCTACTGACTGAATGAAAGGAGCTGGCATCTCACTCTCTTTGAATCTTGTTTATCATGCTAAGAGGAGCAGGAAAAAGCAAAAAATTTCAGAATTGCACCTTGCAATGCGGAGAAATTACTGTTTGTGCATTTACAATATTCATTGATTTTTGCCATTGAAAAACATCATGTTATTCATATACCAGAAATGATTGAAGCTACTGACTGAATGAAAGGAGCTGGCATCTCACTCTCTTTGAATCTTCTTTATCATGCTAAGAGGAGCAGGAAAAAGTAAAAAATTTCAGAATTGCACCTTGCAATGCGGAGAAATTACTGTTTGTGCATTTATAATATTCAATGATTTTTGCCATTGAAAAACGTCCAGAAATGATTGAAGCTACTGACTGAACGAAAGGAGCTGGCATCTCACTCTCTTTGAATCTTCTTTATCATGCTAAGAGGAGCAGGAAAAAGCAAAAAATTTCAGAATTGCACCTTGCAATGCGGAGAAATTACTGTTTGTGCATTTACAATATTCATTGATTTTTGCCATTGAAAAACGTCCAGAAATGATTGAAGCTACTGACTGAATGAAAGGAGCTGGCATCTCACTCTCTTTGAATCTTCTTTATCATGCTAAGAGGAGCAGGAAAAAGCAAAAAATTTCAGAATTGCACCTTGCAATGCGGAGAAATTACTGTTTGTGCATTTACAATATTCATTGATTTTTGCCATTGAAAAACATCATGTTATTCATATACCAGAAATGTTTGAAGCTACTGACTGAATGAAAGGAGCTGACATCTCACTCTCTTTGAATCTTCTTTATCATGCTAAGAGGAGCAGGAAAAAGCAAAAAATTTCAGAATTGCACCTTGCAATGCGGAGAAATTACTGTTTGTGCATTTACAATATTCATTGATTTTTGCCATTGAAAAACGTCCAGAAATGATTGAAGCTACTGACTGAATGAAAGGAGCTGGCATCTCACTCTCTTTGAATCTTCTTTATCATGCTAAGAGGAGCAGGAAAAAGCAAAAAATTTCAGAATTGCACCTTGCAATGCGGAGAAATTACTGTTTGTGCATTTACAATATTCATTGATTTTTGCCATTGAAAAACATCATGTTATTCATATACCAGAAATGTTTGAAGCTACTGACTGAATGAAAGGAGCTGGCATCTCACTCTCTTTGAATCTTCTTTATCATGCTAAGAGGAGCAGGAAAAAGCAAAAAATTTCAGAATTGCACCTTGCAATGTGGAGAAATTACTGTTTGTGCATTTACAATATTCATTGATTTTTGCCATTGAAAAACATCATGTTATTCATATACCAGAAATGTTTGAAGCTACTGACTGAATGAAAGGAGCTGGCATCTCACTCTCTTTGAATCTTCTTTATCATGCTAAGAGGAGCAGGAAAAAGCAAAAAATTTCAGAATTGCACCTTGCAATGTGGAGAAATTACTGTTTGTGCATTTACAATATTCATTGATTTTTACCATTGAAAAACGTCCAGAAATGATTGAAGCTACTGACTGAATGAAAGTAGCTGGCATCTCACTCTCTTTGAATCTTCTTTATCATGCTAAGAGGAGCAGGAAAAAGCAAAAAATTTCAGACTTGCACCTTGCAATGCGGAGAAATTACTGTTTGTGCATTTACAATATTCATTGATTTTTGCCATTGAAAAACATCATGTTATTCATATACCAGAAATGTTTGAAGCTTCTGACTGAATGAAAGGAGCTGGCATCTCACTCTCTTTGAATCTTCTTTATCATGCTAAGAGGAGCAGGAAAAAGCAAAAAATTTCAGAATTGCACCTTGCAATGTGGAGAAATTACTGTTTGTGCATTTACAATATTCATTGATTTTTACCATTGAAAAACGTCCAGAAATGATTGAAGCTACTGACTGAATGAAAGTAGCTGGCATCTCACTCTCTTTGAATCTTCTTTATCATGCTAAGAGGAGCAGGAAAAAGCAAAAAATTTCAGACTTGCACCTTGCAATGCGGAGAAATTACTGTTTGTGCATTTACAATATTCATTGATTTTTGCCATTGAAAAACATCATGTTATTCATATACCAGAAATGTTTGAAGCTACTGACTGAATGAAAGGAGCTGGCATCTCACTCTCTTTGAATCTTCTTTATCATGCTAAGAGGAGCAGGAAAAAGCAAAAAATTTCAGAATTGCACCTTGCAATGCGGAGAAATTACTGTTTGTGCATTTACAATATTCATTGATTTTTGCCATTGAAAAACGTCCAGAAATGATTGAAGCTACTGACTGAATGAAAGGAGCTGGCATCTCACTCTCTTTGAATCTTCTTTATCATGCTAAGAGGAGCAGGAAAAAGCAAAAAATTTCAGAATTGCACCTTGCAATGCGGAGAAATTACTGTTTGTGCATTTACAATATTCATTGATTTTTGCCATTGATAAACGTCCAGAAATGATTGAAGCTACTGATTGAATGAAAGGAGCTGGCATCTCACTCTCTTTGAATCTTCTTTATCATGCTAAGAGGAGCAGGAAAAAGCAAAAAATTTCAGAATTGCACCTTGCAATGCGGAGAAATTACTGTTTGTGCATTTACAATATTCATTGATTTTTGCTATTGAAAAACATCATGTTATTCATATACCAGAAATGATTGAAGCTACTGACTGAATGAAAGGAGCTGGCATCTCACTCTCTTTGAATCTTCTTTATCATGCTAAGAGGAGCAGGAAAAAGCAAAAAATTTCAGAATTGCACCTTGCAATGCGGAGAAATTACTGTTTGTGCATTTACAATATTCATTGATTTTTGCCATTGAAAAACGTCCAGAAATGATTGAAGCTACTGACTGTATGAAAGGAGCTGGCATCTCACTCTCTTTGAATCTTCTTTATCATGCTAAGAGGAGCAGGAAAAAGCAAAAAATTTCAGAATTGCACCTTGCAATGCGGAGAAATTACTGTTTGTGCATTTACAATATTCATTGATTTTTGCCATTGAAAAACGTCCAGAAATGATTGAAGCTACTGACTGAATGAAAGGAGCTGGCATCTCACTCTCTTTGAATCTTCTTTATCATGCTAAGAGGAGCAGGAAAAAGCAAAAAATTTCAGAATTGCACCTTGCAATGCGGAGAAATTACAGTTTGTGCATTTACAATATTCATTGATTTTTGCCATTGAAAAACATCCAGAAATGATTGAAGCTACTGACTGAATGAAAGGAGCTGGCATCTCACTCTCTTTGAATCTTCTTTATCATGCTAAGAGGAGCAGGAAAAAGCAAAAAATTTCAGAATTGCACCTTGCAATGCGGAGAAATTACTGTTTGTGCATTTACAATATTCATTGATTTTTGCCATTGAAAAACATCATGTTATTCATATACCAGAAATGTTTGAAGCTACTGACTGAATGAAAGGAGCTGGCATCTCACTCTCTTTGAATCTTCTTTATCATGCTAAGAGGAGCAGGAAAAAGCAAAAAATTTCAGAATTGCACCTTGCAATGTGGAGAAATTACTGTTTGTGCATTTACAATATTCATTGATTTTTACCATTGAAAAACGTCCAGAAATGATTGAAGCTACTGACTGAATGAAAGTAGCTGGCATCTCACTCTCTTTGAATCTTCTTTATCATGCTAAGAGGAGCAGGAAAAAGCAAAAAATTTCAGACTTGCACCTTGCAATGCGGAGAAATTACTGTTTGTGCATTTACAATATTCATTGATTTTTGCCATTGAAAAACGTCCAGAAATGATTGAAGGTACTGACTGAATGAAAGGAGCTGGCATCTCACTCTCTTTGAATCTTCTTTATCATGCTAAGAGGAGCAGGGAAAAGCAAAAAATTTCAGAATTGCACCTTGCAATGCGGAGAAATTACTGTTTGTGCATTTACAATATTCATTGATTTTTGCCACTGAAAAACGTCCAGAAATGATTGAAGCTACTGACTGAATGAAAGGAGCTGGCATCTCACTCTCTTTGAATCTTCTTTATCATGCTAAGAGGAGCAGGAAAAAGCAAAAAATTTCAGAATTGCACCTTGCAATGCGGAGAAATTACAGTTTGTGCATTTACAATATTCATTGATTTTTGCCATTGAAAAACATCCAGAAATGATTGAAGCTACTGACTGAATGAAAGGAGCTGGCATCTCACTCTCTTTGAATCTTCTTTATCATGCTAAGAGGAGCAGGAAAAAGCAAAAAATTTCAGAATTGCACCTTGCAATGTGGAGAAATTACTGTTTGTGCATTTACAATATTCATTGATTTTTACCATTGAAAAATGTCCAGAAATGATTGAAGCTACTGACTGAATGAAAGTAGCTGGCATCTCACTCTCTTTGAATCTTCTTTATCATGCTAAGAGGAGCAGGAAAAAGCAAAAAATTTCAGACTTGCACCTTGCAATGCGGAGAAATTACTGTTTGTGCATTTACAATATTCATTGATTTTTGCCATTGAAAAACATCATGTTATTCATATACCAGAAATGTTTGAAGCTACTGACTGAATGAAAGGAGCTGGCATCTCACTCTCTTTGAATCTTCTTTATCATGCTAAGAGGAGCAGGAAAAAGCAAAAAATTTCAGAATTGCACCTTGCAATGCGGAGAAATTACTGTTTGTGCATTTACAATATTCATTGATTTTTGCCATTGAAAAACATCATGTTTTTCATATACCAGAAATGTTTGAAGCTACTGACTGAATGAAAGGAGCTGGCATCTCACTCTCTTTGAATCTTCTTTATCATGCTAAGAGGAGCAGGAAAAAGCAAAAAATTTCAGAATTGCACCTTGCAATGCGGAGAAATTACTGTTTGTGCATTTACAATATTCATTGATTTTTGCCATTGAAAAACGTCCAGAAATGATTGAAGCTACTGACTGAATGAAAGGAGCTGGCATCTCACTCTCTTTGAATCTTCTTTATCATGCTAAGAGGAGCAGGAAAATTAAAAAATTTCAGAATTGCACCTTGCAATGCGGAGAAATTACTGTTTGTGCATTTACAATATTCATTGATTTTTGCCATTGAAAAACATGTTATTCATATACCAGAAATGTTTGAAGCTACTGACTGAATGAAAGGATCTGGCACCTCACTCTCTTTGAATCTTCTTTATCATGCTAAGAGGAGCGGGAAAAAGCAAAAAATTTCAGAATTGCACCTTGCAATGCGGAGAAATTACTGTTTGTGCATTTACAATATTCATTGATTTTTGCCATTGAAAAACGTCCAGAAATGATTGAAGGTACTGACTAAATGAAAGGAGCTGGCATCTCACTCTCTTTGAATCTTCTTTATCATGCTAAGAGGAGCAGGAAAAAGCAAAAAATTTCAGAATTGCACCTTGCAATGCGGAGAAATTACTGTTTGTGCATTTACAATATTCATTGATTTTTGCCATTGAAAAACGTCCAGAAATGATTGAAGCTACTGACTGAAAGAAAGGAGCTGGCATCTCACTCTGTTTGAATCTTCTTTATCATGCTAAGAGGAGCAGGAAAAAGCAAAAAATTTCAGAATTGCACCTTGCAATACGGAGAAATTACAGTTTGTGCATTTACAATATTCATTGATTTTTGCCATTGAAAAACATCCAGAAATGATTGAAGCTACTGACTGAATGAAAGGAGCTGGCATCTCACTCTCTTTGAATCTTCTTTATCATGCTAAGAGGAGCAGGAAAAAGCAAAAAATTTCAGACTTGCACCTTGCAATGCGGAGAAATTACTGTTTGTGCATTTACAATATTCATTGATTTTTGCCATTGAAAAACATCATGTTATTCATATACCAGAAATGTTTGAAGCTACTGACTGAATGAAAGGAGCTGGCATCTCACTCTCTTTGAATCTTCTTTATCATGCTAAGAGGAGCAGGAAAAAGCAAAAAATTTCAGAATTGCACCTTGCA
This sequence comes from Phyllobates terribilis, assembly GCF_046119375.1. NCBI lineage: Eukaryota > Metazoa > Chordata > Amphibia > Anura > Dendrobatidae > Phyllobates > Phyllobates terribilis. The sequence goes on along the minus strand of NW_027365736.1, from coordinate 60,582 downwards.
ATGCGGAGAAATTACTGTTTGTGCATTTACAATATTCATTGATTTTTGCCATTGAAAAACGTCCAGAAATGATTGAAGCTACTGACTGAATGAAAGGAGCTGGCATCTCACTCTCTTTGAATCTTGTTTATCATGCTAAGAGGAGCAGGAAAAAGCAAAAAATTTCAGAATTGCACCTTGCAATGCGGAGAAATTACTGTTTGTGCATTTACAATATTCATTGATTTTTGCCATTGAAAAACATCATGTTATTCATATACCAGAAATGATTGAAGCTACTGACTGAATGAAAGGAGCTGGCATCTCACTCTCTTTGAATCTTCTTTATCATGCTAAGAGGAGCAGGAAAAAGTAAAAAATTTCAGAATTGCACCTTGCAATGCGGAGAAATTACTGTTTGTGCATTTATAATATTCAATGATTTTTGCCATTGAAAAACGTCCAGAAATGATTGAAGCTACTGACTGAACGAAAGGAGCTGGCATCTCACTCTCTTTGAATCTTCTTTATCATGCTAAGAGGAGCAGGAAAAAGCAAAAAATTTCAGAATTGCACCTTGCAATGCGGAGAAATTACTGTTTGTGCATTTACAATATTCATTGATTTTTGCCATTGAAAAACGTCCAGAAATGATTGAAGCTACTGACTGAATGAAAGGAGCTGGCATCTCACTCTCTTTGAATCTTCTTTATCATGCTAAGAGGAGCAGGAAAAAGCAAAAAATTTCAGAATTGCACCTTGCAATGCGGAGAAATTACTGTTTGTGCATTTACAATATTCATTGATTTTTGCCATTGAAAAACATCATGTTATTCATATACCAGAAATGTTTGAAGCTACTGACTGAATGAAAGGAGCTGACATCTCACTCTCTTTGAATCTTCTTTATCATGCTAAGAGGAGCAGGAAAAAGCAAAAAATTTCAGAATTGCACCTTGCAATGCGGAGAAATTACTGTTTGTGCATTTACAATATTCATTGATTTTTGCCATTGAAAAACGTCCAGAAATGATTGAAGCTACTGACTGAATGAAAGGAGCTGGCATCTCACTCTCTTTGAATCTTCTTTATCATGCTAAGAGGAGCAGGAAAAAGCAAAAAATTTCAGAATTGCACCTTGCAATGCGGAGAAATTACTGTTTGTGCATTTACAATATTCATTGATTTTTGCCATTGAAAAACATCATGTTATTCATATACCAGAAATGTTTGAAGCTACTGACTGAATGAAAGGAGCTGGCATCTCACTCTCTTTGAATCTTCTTTATCATGCTAAGAGGAGCAGGAAAAAGCAAAAAATTTCAGAATTGCACCTTGCAATGTGGAGAAATTACTGTTTGTGCATTTACAATATTCATTGATTTTTGCCATTGAAAAACATCATGTTATTCATATACCAGAAATGTTTGAAGCTACTGACTGAATGAAAGGAGCTGGCATCTCACTCTCTTTGAATCTTCTTTATCATGCTAAGAGGAGCAGGAAAAAGCAAAAAATTTCAGAATTGCACCTTGCAATGTGGAGAAATTACTGTTTGTGCATTTACAATATTCATTGATTTTTACCATTGAAAAACGTCCAGAAATGATTGAAGCTACTGACTGAATGAAAGTAGCTGGCATCTCACTCTCTTTGAATCTTCTTTATCATGCTAAGAGGAGCAGGAAAAAGCAAAAAATTTCAGACTTGCACCTTGCAATGCGGAGAAATTACTGTTTGTGCATTTACAATATTCATTGATTTTTGCCATTGAAAAACATCATGTTATTCATATACCAGAAATGTTTGAAGCTTCTGACTGAATGAAAGGAGCTGGCATCTCACTCTCTTTGAATCTTCTTTATCATGCTAAGAGGAGCAGGAAAAAGCAAAAAATTTCAGAATTGCACCTTGCAATGTGGAGAAATTACTGTTTGTGCATTTACAATATTCATTGATTTTTACCATTGAAAAACGTCCAGAAATGATTGAAGCTACTGACTGAATGAAAGTAGCTGGCATCTCACTCTCTTTGAATCTTCTTTATCATGCTAAGAGGAGCAGGAAAAAGCAAAAAATTTCAGACTTGCACCTTGCAATGCGGAGAAATTACTGTTTGTGCATTTACAATATTCATTGATTTTTGCCATTGAAAAACATCATGTTATTCATATACCAGAAATGTTTGAAGCTACTGACTGAATGAAAGGAGCTGGCATCTCACTCTCTTTGAATCTTCTTTATCATGCTAAGAGGAGCAGGAAAAAGCAAAAAATTTCAGAATTGCACCTTGCAATGCGGAGAAATTACTGTTTGTGCATTTACAATATTCATTGATTTTTGCCATTGAAAAACGTCCAGAAATGATTGAAGCTACTGACTGAATGAAAGGAGCTGGCATCTCACTCTCTTTGAATCTTCTTTATCATGCTAAGAGGAGCAGGAAAAAGCAAAAAATTTCAGAATTGCACCTTGCAATGCGGAGAAATTACTGTTTGTGCATTTACAATATTCATTGATTTTTGCCATTGATAAACGTCCAGAAATGATTGAAGCTACTGATTGAATGAAAGGAGCTGGCATCTCACTCTCTTTGAATCTTCTTTATCATGCTAAGAGGAGCAGGAAAAAGCAAAAAATTTCAGAATTGCACCTTGCAATGCGGAGAAATTACTGTTTGTGCATTTACAATATTCATTGATTTTTGCTATTGAAAAACATCATGTTATTCATATACCAGAAATGATTGAAGCTACTGACTGAATGAAAGGAGCTGGCATCTCACTCTCTTTGAATCTTCTTTATCATGCTAAGAGGAGCAGGAAAAAGCAAAAAATTTCAGAATTGCACCTTGCAATGCGGAGAAATTATAGTTTGTGCATTTACAATATTCATTGATTTTTGCCATTGAAAAACGTCCAGAAATGATTGAAGCTACTGACTGAATGAAAGGAGCTGGCATCTCACTCTCTTTGAATCTTCTTTATCATGCTAAGAGGAGCAGGAAAAAGCAAAAAATTTCAGAATTGCACCTTGCAATGTGGAGAAATTACTGTTTGTGCATTTACAATATTCATTGATTTTTGCCATTGAAAAACGTCCAGAAATGATTGAAGCTACTGACTGAATGAAAGGAGCTGGCATCTCACTCTCTTTGAATCTTCTTTATCATGCTAAGAGGAGCAGGAAAAAGCAAAAAATTTCAGAATTGCACCTTGCAATGCGGAGAAATTACTGTTTGTGCATTTACAATATTCATTGATTTTTGCTATTGAAAAACATCATGTTATTCATATACCAGAAATGATTGAAGCTACTGACTGAATGAAAGGAGCTGGCATCTCACTCTCTTTGAATCTTCTTTATCATGCTAAGAGGAGCAGGAAAAAGCAAAAAATTTCAGAATTGCACCTTGCAATGCGGAGAAATTACAGTTTGTGCATTTACAATATTCATTGATTTTTGCCATTGAAAAGCGTCCAGAAATGATTGAAGCTACTGACTGAATGAAAGGAGCTGGCATCTCACTCTCTTTGAATCTTCTTTATCATGCTAAGAGGAGCAGGAAAAAGCAAAAAATTTCAGAATTGCACCTTGCAATGCGGAGAAATTACTGTTTGTGCATTTACAATATTCATTGATTTTTGCCATTGAAAAATGTCCAGAAATGATTGAAGCTACTGACTGAATGAAAGGAGCTGGCATCTCACTCTCTTTGAATCTTCTTTATCATGCTAAGAGGAGCAGGAAAAAGCAAAAAATTTCAGAATTGCGCCTTGCAATGCGGAGAAATTACTGTTTGTGCATTTACAAAATTCATTGATTTTTGCCATTGAAAAACATCATGTTATTCATATACCAGAAATGATTGAAGCTACTGACTGAAGGAAAGGAGCTGGCATCTCACTCTCTTTGAATCTTCTTTATCATGCTAAGAGGAGCAGGAAAAAGCAAAAAATTTCAGAATTGCACCTTGCAATGCGGAGAAATTACTGTTTGTGCATTTACAATATTCATTGATTTTTGCCATTGAAAAACGTCCAGAAATGATTGAAGCTACTGACTGAATGAAAGGAGCTGGCATCTCACTCTCTTTGAATCTTCTTTATCATGCTAAGAGGAGCAGGAAAAAGCAAAAAATTTCAGAATTGCACCTTGCAATGCGGAGAAATTACTGTTTGTGCATTTACAATATTCATTGATTTTTGCGATTGAAAAACATCATGTTATTCATATACCAGAAATGATTGAAGCTACTGACTGAATGAAAGGAGCTGGCATCTCATTCTCTTTGAATCTTCTTTATCATGCTAAGAGGAGCAGGAAAAAGTAAAAAATTTCAGAATTGCACCTTGCAATGCGGAGAAATTACTGTTTGTGCATTTACAATATTCAATGATTTTTGCCATTGAAAAACGTCCAGAAATGATTGAAGCTACTGACTGAATGAAAGGAGCTGGCATCTCACTCTCTTTGAATCTTGTTTATCATGCTAAGAGGAGCAGGAAAAAGCAAAAAATTTCAGAATTGCACCTTGCAATGCGGAGAAATTACTGTTTGTGCATTTACAATATTCATTGATTTTTGCCATTGAAAAACGTCCAGAAATGATTGAAGCTACTGACTGAATGAAAGGAGCTGGCATCTCACTCTCTTTGAATCTTCTTTATCATGCTAAGAGGAGCAGGAAAAAGCAAAAAATTTCAGAATTGCACCTTGCAATGCGGAGAAATTACTGTTTGTGCATTTACAATATTCATTGATTTTTGCTATTGAAAAACATCATGTTATTCATATACCAGAAATGATTGAAGCTACTGACTGAATGAAAGGAGCTGGCATCTCACTCTCTTTGAATCTTCTTTATCATGCTAAGAGGAGCAGGAAAAAGCAAAAAATTTCAGAATTGCACCTTGCAATGCGGAGAAATTACTGTTTGTGCATTTATAATATTCAAAGATTTTTGCCATTGAAAAACGTCCAGAAATGATTGAAGCTACTGACTGAACGAAAGGAGCTGGCATCTCACTCTCTTTGAATCTTCTTTATCATGCTAAGAGGAGCAGGAAAAAGCAAAAAATTTCAGAATTGCACCTTGCAATGCGGAGAAATTACTGTTTGTGCATTTACAATATTCATTGATTTTTGCCATTGAAAAACGTCCAGAAATGATTGAAGCTACTGACTGAATGAAAGGAGCTGGCATCTCACTCTCTTTGAATCTTCTTTATCATGCTAAGAGGAGCAGGAAAAAGCAAAAAATTTCAGAATTGCACCTTGCAATGCGGAGAAATTACTGTTTGTGCATTTACAATATTCATTGATTTTTGCTATTGAAAAACATCATGTTATTCATATACCAGAAATGATTGAAGCTACTGACTGAATGAAAGGAGCTGGCATCTCACTCTCTTTGAATCTTCTTTATCATGCTAAGAGGAGCAGGAAAAAGCAAAAAATTTCAGAATTGCACCTTGCAATGCGGAGAAATTATAGTTTGTGCATTTACAATATTCATTGATTTTTGCCATTGAAAAACTTCCAGAAATGATTGAAGCTACTGACTGAATGAAAGGAGCTGGCATCTCACTCTCTTTGAATCTTCTTTATCATGCTAAGAGGAGCAGGAAAAAGCAAAAAATTTCAGAATTGCACCTTGCAATGCGGAGAAATTACTGTTTGTGCATTTACAATATTCATTGATTTTTGCGATTGAAAAACATCATGTTATTCATATACCAGAAATGATTGAAGCTACTGACTGAATGAAAGGAGCTGGCATCTCACTCTCTTTGAATCTTCTTTATCATGCTAAGAGGAGCAGGAAAAAGCAAAAAATTTCAGAATTGCACCTTGCAATGCGGAGAAATTACTGTTTGTGCATTTACAATATTCATTGATTTTTGCCATTGAAAAACGTCCAGAAATGATTGAAGCTACTGACTGAATGAAAGGAGCTGGCATCTCACTCTCTTTGAATCTTCTTTATCATGCTAAGAGGAGCAGGAAAAAGCAAAAAATTTCAGAATTGCACCTTGCAATGCGGAGAAATTACTGTTTGTGCATTTACAATATTCATTGATTTTTGCCATTGAAAAACATCATGTTATTCATATACCAGAAATGATTGAAGCTACTGACTGAATGAAAGGAGCTGGCATCTCACTCTCTTTGAATCTTCTTTATCATGCTAAGAGGAGCAGGAAAAAGTAAAAAATTTCAGAATTGCACCTTGCAATGCGGAGAAATTACTGTTTGTGCATTTATAATATTCAATGATTTTTGCCATTGAAAAACGTCCAGAAATGATTGAAGCTACTGACTGAACGAAAGGAGCTGGCATCTCACTCTCTTTGAGTCTTCTTTATCATGCTAAGAGGAGCAGGAAAAAGCAAAAAATTTCAGAATTGCACCTTGCAATGCGGAGAAATTACTGTTTGTGCATTTACAATATTCATTGATTTTTGCCATTGAAAAACATCATGTTATTCATATACCAGAAATGTTTGAAGCTACTGACTGAATGAAAGGAGCTGGCATCTCACTCTTTGAATCTTCTTTATCATGCTAAGAGGAGCAGGAAAAAGCAAAAAATTTCAGAATTGCACCTTGCAATGCGGAGAAATTACTGTTTGTGCATTTACAATATTCAATGATTTTTGCCATTGAAAAACGTCCAGAAATGATTGAAGCTACTGACTGAATGAAAGGAGCTGGCATCTCACTCTCTTTGAATCTTGTTTATCATGCTAAGAGGAGCAGGAAAAAGCAAAAAATTTCAGAATTGCACCTTGCAATGCGGAGAAATTACTGTTTGTGCATTTACAATATTCATTGATTTTTGCCATTGAAAAACGTCCAGAAATGATTGAAGCTACTGACTGAATGAAAGGAGCTGGCATCTCACTCTCTTTGAATCTTCTTTATCATGCTAAGAGGAGCAGGAAAAAGCAAAAAATTTCAGAATTGCACCTTGCAATGCGGAGAAATTACTGTTTGTGCATTTAAAATATTCATTGATTTTTGCTATTGAAAAACATCATGTTATTCATATACCAGAAATGATTGAAGCTACTGACTGAATGAAAGGAGCTGGCATCTCACTCTCTTTGAATCTTCTTTATCATGCTAAGAGGAGCAGGAAAAAGCAAAAAATTTCAGAATTGCACCTTGCAATGCGGAGAAATTACTGTTTGTGCATTTACAATATTCATTGATTTTTGCCATTGAAAAACGTCCAGAAATGATTGAAGCTACTGACTGAATGAAAGGAGCTGGCATCTCACTCTCTTTGAATCTTCTTTATCATGCTAAGAGGAGCAGGAAAAAGCAAAAAATTTCAGAATTGCACCTTGCAATGCGGAGAAATTACTGTTTGTGCATTTACAATATTCATTGATTTTTGCGATTGAAAAACATCATGTTATTCATATACCAGAAATGATTGAAGCTACTGACTGAATGAAAGGAGCTGGCATCTCATTCTCTTTGAATCTTCTTTATCATGCTAAGAGGAGCAGGAAAAAGTAAAAAATTTCAGAATTGCACCTTGCAATGCGGAGAAATTACTGTTTGTGCATTTACAATATTCAATGATTTTTGCCATTGAAAAACGTCCAGAAATGATTGAAGCTACTGACTGAATGAAAGGAGCTGGCATCTCACTCTCTTTGAATCTTGTTTATCATGCTAAGAGGAGCAGGAAAAAGCAAAAAATTTCAGAATTGCACCTTGCAATGCGGAGAAATTACTGTTTGTGCATTTACAATATTCATTGATTTTTGCCATTGAAAAACGTCCAGAAATGATTGAAGCTACTGACTGAATGAAAGGAGCTGGCATCTCACTCTCTTTGAATCTTCTTTATCATGCTAAGAGGAGCAGGAAAAAGCAAAAAATTTCAGAATTGCACCTTGCAATGCGGAGAAATTACTGTTTGTGCATTTACAATATTCATTGATTTTTGCTATTGAAAAACATCATGTTATTCATATACCAGAAATGATTGAAGCTACTGACTGAATGAAAGGAGCTGGCATCTCACTCTCTTTGAATCTTCTTTATCATGCTAAGAGGAGCAGGAAAAAGCAAAAAATTTCAGAATTGCACCTTGCAATGCGGAGAAATTACTGTTTGTGCATTTATAATATTCAAAGATTTTTGCCATTGAAAAACGTCCAGAAATGATTGAAGCTACTGACTGAACGAAAGGAGCTGGCATCTCACTCTCTTTGAATCTTCTTTATCATGCTAAGAGGAGCAGGAAAAAGCAAAAAATTTCAGAATTGCACCTTGCAATGCGGAGAAATTACTGTTTGTGCATTTACAATATTCATTGATTTTTGCCATTGAAAAACGTCCAGAAATGATTGAAGCTACTGACTGAATGAAAGGAGCTGGCATCTCACTCTCTTTGAATCTTCTTTATCATGCTAAGAGGAGCAGGAAAAAGCAAAAAATTTCAGAATTGCACCTTGCAATGCGGAGAAATTACTGTTTGTGCATTTACAATATTCATTGATTTTTGCTATTGAAAAACATCATGTTATTCATATACCAGAAATGATTGAAGCTACTGACTGAATGAAAGGAGCTGGCATCTCACTCTCTTTGAATCTTCTTTATCATGCTAAGAGGAGCAGGAAAAAGCAAAAAATTTCAGAATTGCACCTTGCAATGCGGAGAAATTATAGTTTGTGCATTTACAATATTCATTGATTTTTGCCATTGAAAAACTTCCAGAAATGATTGAAGCTACTGACTGAATGAAAGGAGCTGGCATCTCACTCTCTTTGAATCTTCTTTATCATGCTAAGAGGAGCAGGAAAAAGCAAAAAATTTCAGAATTGCACCTTGCAATGCGGAGAAATTACTGTTTGTGCATTTACAATATTCATTGATTTTTGCGATTGAAAAACATCATGTTATTCATATACCAGAAATGATTGAAGCTACTGACTGAATGAAAGGAGCTGGCATCTCACTCTCTTTGAATCTTCTTTATCATGCTAAGAGGAGCAGGAAAAAGTAAAAAATTTCAGAATTGCACCTTGCAATGCGGAGAAATTACTGTTTGTGCATTTACAATATTCAATGATTTTTGCCATTGAAAAACGTCCAGAAATGATTGAAGCTACTGACTGAATGAAAGGAGCTGGCATCTCACTCTCTTTGAATCTTCTTTATCATGCTAAGAGGAGCAGGAAAAAGCAAAAAATTTCAGAATTGCACCTTGCAATGCGGAGAAATTACTGTTTGTGCATTTACAATATTCATTGATTTTTGCCATTGAAAAACGTCCAGAAATGATTGAAGCTACTGACTGAATGAAAGGAGCTGGCATCTCACTCTCTTTGAATCTTCTTTATCATGCTAAGAGGAGCAGGAAAAAGCAAAAAATTTCAGAATTGCACCTTGCAATGCGGAGAAATTACTGTTTGTGCATTTACAATATTCATTGATTTTTGCCATTGAAAAACATCATGTTATTCATATACCAGAAATGATTGAAGCTACTGACTGAATGAAAGGAGCTGGCATCTCACTCTCTTTGAATCTTCTTTATCATGCTAAGAGGAGCAGGAAAAAGTAAAAAATTTCAGAATTGCACCTTGCAATGCGGAGAAATTACTGTTTGTGCATTTATAATATTCAATGATTTTTGCCATTGAAAAACGTCCAGAAATGATTGAAGCTACTGACTGAACGAAAGGAGCTGGCATCTCACTCTCTTTGAGTCTTCTTTATCATGCTAAGAGGAGCAGGAAAAAGCAAAAAATTTCAGAATTGCACCTTGCAATGCGGAGAAATTACTGTTTGTGCATTTACAATATTCATTGATTTTTGCCATTGAAAAACATCATGTTATTCATATACCAGAAATGTTTGAAGCTACTGACTGAATGAAAGGAGCTGGCATCTCACTCTTTGAATCTTCTTTATCATGCTAAGAGGAGCAGGAAAAAGCAAAAAATTTCAGAATTGCACCTTGCAATGCGGAGAAATTACTGTTTGTGCATTTACAATATTCAATGATTTTTGCCATTGAAAAACGTCCAGAAATGATTGAAGCTACTGACTGAATGAAAGGAGCTGGCATCTCACTCTCTTTGAATCTTGTTTATCATGCTAAGAGGAGCAGGAAAAAGCAAAAAATTTCAGAATTGCACCTTGCAATGCGGAGAAATTACTGTTTGTGCATTTACAATATTCATTGATTTTTGCCATTGAAAAACGTCCAGAAATGATTGAAGCTACTGACTGAATGAAAGGAGCTGGCATCTCACTCTCTTTGAATCTTCTTTATCATGCTAAGAGGAGCAGGAAAAAGCAAAAAATTTCAGAATTGCACCTTGCAATGCGGAGAAATTACTGTTTGTGCATTTACAATATTCATTGATTTTTGCTATTGAAAAACATCATGTTATTCATATACCAGAAATGATTGAAGCTACTGACTGAATGAAAGGAGCTGGCATCTCACTCTCTTTGAATCTTCTTTATCATGCTAAGAGGAGCAGGAAAAAGCAAAAAATTTCAGAATTGCACCTTGCAATGCGGAGAAATTATAGTTTGTGCATTTACAATATTCATTGATTTTTGCCATTGAAAAACGTCCAGAAATGATTGAAGCTACTGACTGAATGAAAGGAGCTGGCATCTCACTCTCTTTGAATCTTCTTTATCATGCTAAGAGGAGCAGGAAAAAGCAAAAAATTTCAGAATTGCACCTTGCAATGCGGAGAAATTACTGTTTGTGCATTTACAATATTCATTGATTTTTGCCATTGAAAAACGTCCAGAAATGATTGAAGCTACTGACTGAATGAAAGGAGCTGGCATCTCACTCTCTTTGAATCTTCTTTATCATGCTAAGAGGAGCAGGAAAAAGCAAAAAATTTCAGAATTGCACCTTGCAATGCGGAGAAATTACTGTTTGTGCATTTACAATATTCATTGATTTTTGCTATTGAAAAACATCATGTTATTCATATACCAGAAATGATTGAAGCTACTGACTGAATGAAAGGAGCTGGCATCTCACTCTCTTTGAATCTTCTTTATCATGCTAAGAGGAGCAGGAAAAAGCAAAAAATTTCAGAATTGCACCTTGCAATGCGGAGAAATTACAGTTTGTGCATTTACAATATTCATTGATTTTTGCCATTGAAAAGCGTCCAGAAATGATTGAAGCTACTGACTGAATGAAAGGAGCTGGCATCTCACTCTCTTTGAATCTTCTTTATCATGCTAAGAGGAGCAGGAAAAAGCAAAAAATTTCAGAATTGCACCTTGCAATGCGGAGAAATTACTGTTTGTGCATTTACAATATTCATTGATTTTTGCCATTGAAAAACGTCCAGAAATGATTGAAGGTACTGACTGAATGAAAGGAGCTGGCATCTCACTCACTTTGAATCTTCTTTATCATGCTAAGAGGAGCAGGAAAAAGCAAAAAATTTCAGAATTGCACCTTGCAATGCGGAGAAATTACTGTTTGTGCATTTACAATATTCATTGATTTTTGCCATTGAAAAACGTCCAGAAATGATTGAAGCTACTGACTGAATGAAAGGAGCTGGCATCTCACTCTCTTTGAATCTTCTTTATCATGCTAAGAGGAGCAGGTAAAAGCAAAAAATTTCAGAATTGCACCTTGCAATGCGGAGAAATTACTGTTTGTGCATTTACAATATTCATTGATTTTTGCCATTGAAAAATGTCCAGAAATGATTGAAGCTACTGACTGAATGAAAGGAGCTGGCATCTCACTCTCTTTGAATCTTCTTTATCATGCTAAGAGGAGCAGGAAAAAGCAAAAAATTTCAGAATTGCGCCTTGCAATGCGGAGAAATTACTGTTTGTGCATTTACAAAATTCATTGATTTTTGCCATTGAAAAATATCATGTTATTCATATACCAGAAATGATTGATGTTTTTCAATGGCAAAAATCAATGAATATTGTAAATGCACAAACAGTAATTTCTCCGCATTGCAAGGTGCAATTCTGAAATTTTTTGCTTTTTCCTGCTAATCCTAGCATGATAAAGAAGATTCAAAGAGAGTGAGATGCCAGCTCCTTTCATTCAGTCAGTAGCTTCAAACATTTCTGGACGTTTTTCAATGGCAAAAATCAATGAATATTGTAAATGCACAAACAGTAATATCTCCACATTGCAAGGTGCAATTCTGAAATTTTTTGCTTTTTCCTGTTAATCCTAGCATGATAAAGAAGATTTAAAGAGAGTGAGATGCCAGCTCCTTTCATTCAGTCAGTAGCTTCAAACATTTCTGGTATATGAAAAACATGTTTTTCAATGGCAAAAATCAATGAATATTGTAAATGCACAAACAGTAATATCTCCACATTGCAAGGTGCAATTCTGAAATTTTTTGCTTTTTCCTGCTAATCCTAGCATGATAAAGAAGATTCAAAGAGAGTGAGATGCCAGCTCCTTTTATTCAGTCAGTAGCTTCAAACATTTCTGGTATATGAAAAACATGTTTTTCAATGGCAAAAATCAATGAATATTGTAAATGCACAAACAGTAATATCTCCACATTGCAAGGTGCAATTCTGAAATTTTTTGCTTTTTCCTGCTAATCCTAGCATGATAAAGAAGATTCAAAGAGAGTGAGATGCCAGCTCCTTTCAGTCAGTAGCTTCAAACATTTCTGGACGTTTTTCAATGGCAAAAATCAATGAATATTGTAAATGCACAAACAGTAATATCTCCACATTGCAAGGTGCAATTCTGAAATTTTTTGCTTTTTCCTGCTAATCCTAGCATGATAAAGAAGATTCAAAGAGAGTGAGATGCCAGCTCCTTTCATTCAGTCAGTAGCTTCAAACATTTCTGGACGTTTTTCAATGGCAAAAATCAATGAATATTGTAAATGCACAAACAGTAATATCTCCACATTGCAAGGTGCAATTCTGAAATTTTTTGCTTTTTCCTGTTAATCCTAGCATGATAAAGAAGATTCAAAGAGAGTGAGATGCCAGCTCCTTTCATTCAGTCAGTAGCTTCAAACATTTCTGGTATATGAAAAACATGTTTTTCAATGGCAAAAATCAATGAATATTGTAAATGCACAAACAGTAATATCTCCACATTGCAAGGTGCAATTCTGAAATTTTTTGTTTTTTCCTGTTAATCCTAGCATGATAAAGAAGATTCAAAGAGAGTGAGATGCCAGCTCCTTTCATTCAGTCAGTAGCTTCAAACATTTCTGGTATATGAAAAACATGTTTTTCAATGGCAAAAATCAATGAATATTGTAAATGCACAAACAGTAATATCTCCACATTGCAAGGTGCAATTCTGAAATTTTTTGCTTTTTCCTGCTAATCCTAGCATGATAAAGAAGATTCAAAGAGAGTGAGATGCCAGCTCCTTTCATTCAGTCAGTAGCTTCAAACATTTCTGGTATATGAAAAACATGTTTTTCAATGGCAAAAATCAATGAATATTGTAAATGCACAAACAGTAATATCTCCACATTGCAAGGTGCAATTCTGAAATTTTTTGCTTTTTCCTGCTAATCCTAGCATGATAAAGAAGATTCAAAGAGAGTGAGATGCCAGCTCCTTTCATTCAGTCAGTAGCTTCAAACATTTCTGGTATATGAAAAACATGTTTTTCAATGGCAAAAATCAATGAATATTGTAAATGCACAAACAGTAATATCTCCACATTGCAAGGTGCAATTCTGAAATTTTTTGCTTTTTCCTGCTAATCCTAGCATGATAAAGAAGATTCAAAGATAGTGAGATGCCAGCTCCTTTCATTCAGTCAGTAGCTTCAAACATTTCTGGTATATGAAAAACATGTTTTTCAATGGCAAAAATCAATGAATATTGTAAATGCACAAACAGTAATATCTCCACATTGCAAGGTGCAATTCTGAAATTTTTAGCTTTTTCCTGTTAATCCTAGCATGATAAAGAAGATTCAAAGAGAGTGAGATGCCAGCTCCTTTCATTCAGTCAGTAGCTTCAAACATTTCTGGACGTTTTTCAATGGCAAAAATCAATGAATATTGTAAATGCACAAACAGTAATATCTCCACATTGCAAGGTGCAATTCTGAAATTTTTTGCTTTTTCCTGTTAATCCTAGCATGATAAAGAAGATTCAAAGAGAGTGAGATACCAGCTCCTTTCATTCAGTCAGTAGCTTCAAACATTTCTGGTATATGAAAAACATGTTTTTCAATGGCAAAAATCAATGAATATTGTAAATGCACAAACAGTAATATCTCCACATTGCAAGGTGCAATTCTGAAATTTTTTGCTTTTTCCTGCTAATCCTAGCATGATAAAGAAGATTCAAAGAGAGTGAGATGCCAGCTAATTTCATTCAGTCAGTAGCTTCAAACATTTCTGGACGTTTTTCAATGGCAAAAATCAATGAATATTGTAAATGCACAAACAGTAATATCTCCACATTGCAAGGTGCAATTCTGAAATTTTTTGCTTTTTCCTGCTAATCCTAGCATGATAAAGAAGATTCAAAGAGAGTGAGATGCCAGCTCCTTTCATTCAGTCAGTAGCTTCAAACATTTCTTGTATATGAAAAACATGTTTTTCAATGGCAAAAATCAATGAATATTGTAAATGCATAAACAGTAATATCTCCACATTGCAAGGTGCAATTCTGAAATTTTTTGCTTTTTCCTGCTAATCCTAGCATGATAAAGAAGATTCAAAGAGAGTGAGATACCAGCTCCTTTCATTCAGTCAGTAGCTTCAAACATTTCTGGACGTTTTTCAATGGCAAAAATCAATGAATATTGTAAATGCACAAACAGTAATATCTCCACATTGCAAGGTGCAATTCTGAAATTTTTTGCTTTTTCCTGTTAATCCTAGCATGATAAAGAAGATTCAAAGAGAGTGAGATGCCAGCTCCTTTCATTCAAGTCAGTAGCTTCAAATATTTCTGGTATATGAAAAACATGTTTTTCAATGGCAAAAATCAATGAATATTGTAAATGCACAAACAGTAATATCTCCACATTGCAAGGTGCAATTCTGAAATTTTTTGCTTTTTCCTGCTTATCCTAGCATGATAAAGAAGATTCAAAGAGAGTGAGATGCCAGCTCCTTTCATTCAGTCAGTAGCTTCAAACATTTCTGGTATATGAAAAACATGTTTTTCAATGGCAAAAATCAATGAATATTGTAAATGCACAAACAGTAATATCTCCACATTGCAAGGTGCAATTCTGAAATTTTTTTGCTTTTTCCTGCTAATCCTAGCATGATAAAGAAGATTCAAAGAGAGTGAGATGCCAGCTCCTTTCATTCAGTCAGTAGCTTCAAACATTTCTGGACGTTTTTCAATGGCAAAATCAATGAATATTGTAAATGCACAAACAGTAATATCTCCACATTGCAAGGTGCAATTCTGAAATTTTTTGCTTTTTCCTGTTAATCCTAGCATGATAAAGAAGATTCAAAGACAGTGAGATGCCAGCTCCTTTCATTCAGTCAGTAGCTTCAAACATTTCTGGTATATGAAAAACATGTTTTTCAATGGCAAAAATCAATGAATATTGTAAATGCACAAACAGTAATATCTCCACATTGCAAGGTGTAATTCTGAAATTTTTTGCTTTTTCCTGCTAATCCTAGCATGATAAAGAAGATTCAAAGAGAGTGAGATGCCAGCTCCTTTCATTCCGTCAGTAGCTTCAAACATTTCTGGTATATGAAAAACATGTTTTTCAATGGCAAAAATCAATGAATATTGTAAATGCACAAACAGTAATATCTCCACATTGCAAGGTGCAATTCTGAAATTTTTTGCTTTTTCCTGCTAATCCTAGCATGATAAAGAAGATTCAAAGAGAGTGAGATGCCAGCTCCTTTCATTCAGTCAGTAGCTTCAAACATTTCTGGATGTTTTTCAATGGCAAAATCAATGAATATTGTAAATGCACAAACAGTAATATCTCCACATTGCAAGGTGCAATTCTGAAATTTTTTGCTTTTTCCTGCTAATCCTAGCATGATAAAGAAGATTCAAAGAGAGTGAGATGCCAACTAATTTCATTCAGTCAGTAGCTTGAAACATTTCTGGACGTTTTTCAATGGCAAAAATCAATGAATATTGTAAATGCACAAACAGTAATATCTCCACATTGCAAGGTGCAATTCTGAAATTTTTTGCTTTTTCCTGCTAATCCTAGCATGATAAAGAAGATTCAAAGAGAGTGAGATGCCAGCTCCTTTCATTCAGTCAGTAGCTTCAAACATTTCTTGTATATGAAAAACATGTTTTTCAATGGCAAAAATCAATGAATATTGTAAATGCACAAACAGTAATATCTCCACATTGCAAGGTGCAATTCTGAAATTTTTTGCTTTTTCCTGCTAATCCTAGCATGATAAAGAAGATTCAAAGAGAGTGAGATACCAGCTCCTTTCATTCAGTCAGTAGCTTCAAACATTTCTGGTATATGAATAACATGATGTTTTTCAATGGCAAAAATCAATGAATATTGTAAATGCACAAACAGTAATTTCTCCGCATTGCAAGGTGCAATTCTGAAATTTTTTGCTTTTTCCTGCTCCTCTTAGCATGATAAAGAAGATTCAAAGAGAGTGAGATGCCAGCTCCTTTCATTCAGTCAGTAGCATCAATCATTTCTGGTATATGAATAACATGATGTTTTTCAATGGCAAAAATCAATGAATATTGTAAATGCACAAACAGTAATTTCTCCGCATTGCAAGGTGCAATTCTGAAATTTTTTGCTTTTTCCTGCTCCTCTTAGCATGATAAAGAAGATTCAAAGAGAGTGAGATGCCAGCTCCTTTCGTTCAGTCAGTAGCTTCAATCATTTCTGGACGTTTTTCAAAGGCAAAAATCATTGAATATTGTAAATGCACAAACAGCAATTTCTCCGCATTGCAAGGTGCAATTCTGAAATTTTTTACTTTTTCCTGCTCCTCTTAGCATGATAAAGAAGATTCAAAGAGAGTGAGATGCCAGCTCCTTTCATTCAGTCAGTAGCTTCAATCATTTCTGGTATATGAATAACATGATGTTTTTCAATGGCAAAAATCAATGAATATTGTAAATGCACAAACAGTAATTTCTCCGCATTGCAAGGTGCAATTCTGAAATTTTTTGCTTTTTCCTGCTCCTCTTAGCATGATAAAGAAGATTCAAAGAGAGTGAGATGCCAGCTCCTTTCATTCAGTCAGTAGCTTCAATCATTTCTGGACGTTTTTCAATGGCAAAAATCATTGAATATTGTAAATGCACAAACAGTAATTTCTCCGCATTGCAAGGTGCAATTCTGAAATTTTTTACTTTTTCCTGCTCCTCTTAGCATGATAAAGAAGATTCAAAGAGAGTGAGATGCCAGCTCCTTTCATTCAGTCAGTAGCTTCAATCATTTCTGGTATATGAATAACATGATGTTTTTCAATGGCAAAAATCAATGAATATTGTAAATGCACAAACAGTAATTTCTCCGCATTGCAAGGTGCAATTCTGAAATTTTTTGCTTTTTCCTGCTCCTCTTAGCATGATAAAGAAGATTCAAAGAGAGTGAGATGCCAGCTCCTTTCATTCAGTCAGTAGCTTCAATCATTTCTGGACGTTTTTCAATGGCAAAAATCAATGAATATTGTAAATGCACAAACAGTAATTTCTCCGCATTGCAAGGTGCAATTCTGAAATTTTTTGCTTTTTCCTGCTCCTCTTAGCATGATAAACAAGATTAAAAGAGAGTGAGATGCCAGCTCCTTTCATTCAGTCAGTAGCTTCAATCATTTCTGGACGTTTTTCAATGGCAAAAATCAATGAATATTGTAAATGCACAAACAGTAATATCTCCACATTGCAAGGTGCAATTCTGAAATTTTTTGCTTTTTCCTGTTAATCCTAGCATGATAAAGAAGATTCAAAGAGAGTGAGATGCCAGCTCCTTTCATTGAAGTCAGTAGCTTCAAACATTTCTGGTATATGAAAAACATGTTTTTCAATGGCAAAAATCAATGAATATTGTAAATGCACAAACAGTAATATCTCCACATTGCAAGGTGCAATTCTGAAATTTTTTGCTTTTTCCTGCTTATCCTAGCATGATAAAGAAGATTCAAAGAGAGTGAGATGCCAGCTCCTTTCATTCAGTCAGTAGCTTCAAACATTTCTGGTATATGAAAAACATGTTTTTCAATGGCAAAAATCAATGAATATTGTAAATGCACAAACAGTAATATCTCCACATTGCAAGGTGCAATTCTGAAATTTTTTTGCTTTTTCCTGCTAATCCTAGCATGATAAAGAAGATTTAAAGAGAGTGAGATGCCAGCTCCTTTCATTCAGTCAGTAGCTTCAAACATTTCTGGACGTTTTTCAATGGCAAAATCAATGAATATTGTAAATGCACAAACAGTAATATCTCCACATTGCAAGGTGCAATTCTGAAATTTTTTGCTTTTTCCTGTTAATCCTAGCATGATAAAGAAGATTCAAAGACAGTGAGATGCCAGCTCCTTTCATTCAGTCAGTAGCTTCAAACATTTCTGGTATATGAAAAACATGTTTTTCAATGGCAAAAATCAATGAATATTGTAAATGCACAAACAGTAATATCTCCACATTGCAAGGTGCAATTCTGAAATTTATTGCTTTTTCCTGCTAATCCTAGCATGATAAAGAAGATTCAAAGAGAGTGAGATGCCAGCTCCTTTCATTCCGTCAGTAGCTTCAAACATTTCTGGTATATGAAAAACATGTTTTTCAATGGCAAAAATCAATGAATATTGTAAATGCACAAACAGTAATATCTCCACATTGCAAGGTGCAATTCTGAAATTTTTTGCTTTTTCCTGCTAATCCTAGCATGATAAAGAAGATTCAAAGAGAGTGAGATGCCAGCTCCTTTCATTCAGTCAGTAGCTTCAAACATTTCTGGACGTTTTTCAATGGCAAAAATCAATGAATATTGTAAATGCACAAACAGTAATATCTCCACATTGCAAGGTGCAATTCTGAAATTTTTTGCTTTTTCCTGCTAATCCTAGCATGATAAAGAAGATTCAAAGAGAGTGAGATGCCAGCTCCTTTCATTCAGTCAGTAGCTTCAAACATTTCTTGTATATGAAAAACATGTTTTTCAATGGCAAAAATCAATGAATATTGTAAATGCACAAACAGCAATATCTCCACATTGCAAGGTGCAATTCTGAAATTTTTTGCTTTTTCCTGCTAATCCTAGCATGATAAAGAAGATTCAAAGAGAGTGAGATGCCAGCTCCTTTCATTCAGTCAGTAGCTTCAAACATTTCTGGACGTTTTTCAATGGCAAAAATCAATGAATATTGTAAATGCACAAACAGTAATATCTCCACATTGCAAGGTGCAATTCTGAAATTTTTTGCTTTTTCCTGTTAATCCTAGCATGATAAAGAAGATTCAAAGAGAGTGAGATGCCAGCTCCTTTCATTCAGTCAGTAGCTTCAAACATTTCTGGTATATGAAAAACATGTTTTTCAATGGCAAAAATCAATGAATATTGTAAATGCACAAACAGTAATATCTCCACATTGCAAGGTGCAATTCTGAAATTTTTTGCTTTTTCCTGCTAATCCTAGCATGATAAAGAAGATTCAAAGAGAGTGAGATGCCAGCTCCTTTCATTCAGTCAGTAGCTTCAAACATTTCTGGTATATGAAAAACATGTTTTTCAATGGCAAAAATCAATGAATATTGTAAATGCACAAACAGTAATATCTCCACATTGCAAGGTGCAATTCTGAAATTTTTTGCTTTTTCCTGCTAATCCAAGCATGATAAAGAAGATTCAAAGAGAGTGAGATGCCAGCTCCTTTCATTCAGTCAGTAGCTTCAAACATTTCTGGTATATGAATAACATGATGTTTTTCAATGGCAAAAATCAATGAATATTGTAAATGCACAAACAGTAATTTCTCCGCATTGCAAGGTGCAATTCTGAAATTTTTTGCTTTTTCCTGCTCCTCTTAGCATGATAAAGAAGATTCAAAGAGAGTGAGATGCCAGCTCCTTTCATTCAGTCAGTAGCTTCAAACATTTCTGGTATATGAATAACATGATGTTTTTCAATGGCAAAAATCAATGAATATTGTAAATGCACAAACAGTAATTTCTCCGCATTGCAAGGTGCAATTCTGAAATTTTTTGCTTTTTCCTGCTCCTCTTAGCATGATAAAGACGATTCAAAGAGAGTGAGATGCCAGCTCCTTTCATTCAGTCAGTAGCTTCAATCATTTCTGGACGTTTTTCAATGGCAAAAATCAATGAATATTGTAAATGCACAAACAGTAATTTCTCCGCATTGCAAGGTGCAATTCTGAAATTTTTTGCTTTTTCCTGCTCCTCTTAGCATGATAAAGAAAATTCAGAGTGAGATGCCAGCTGCTTTCATTCAGTCAGTAGCTTCAATCATTTCTGGACGTTTTTCAATGGCAAAAATCAATGAATATTGTAAATGCACAAACAGTAATATCTCCACATTGCAAGGTGCAATTCTGAAATTTTTTGCTTTTTCCTGTTAATCCTAGCATGATAAAGAAGATTCAAAGAGAGTGAGATGCCAGCTCCTTTCATTCAGTCAGTAGCTTCAAACATTTCTGGTATATGAAAAACATGTTTTTCAATGGCAAAAATCAATGAATATTGTAAATGCACAAACAGTAATATCTCCACATTGCAAGGTGCAATTCTGAAATTTTTTGCTTTTTCCTGCTAATCCAAGCATGATAAAGAAGATTCAAAGAGAGTGAGATGCCAGCTCCTTTCATTCAGTCAGTAGCTTCAAACATTTCTGGTTTATGAATAACATGATGTTTTTCAATGGCAAAAATCAATGAATATTGTAAATGCACAAACAGTAATTTCTCCGCATTGCAAGGTGCAATTCTGAAATTTTTTGCTTTTTCCTGCTCCTCTTAGCATGATAAAGAAGATTCAAAGAGAGTGAGATGCCAGCTCCTTTCACTCAGTCAGTAGCTTCAAACATTTCTGGTATATGAATAACATAATGTTTTTCAATGGCAAAAATCAATGAATATTGTAAATGCACAAACAGTAATTTCTCCGCATTGCAAGGTGCAATTCTGAAATTTTTTGCTTTTTCCTGCTCCTCTTAGCATGATAAAGACGATTCAAAGAGAGTGAGATGCCAGCTCCTTTCATTCAGTCAGTAGCTTCAATCATTTCTGGACGTTTTTCAATGGCAAAAATCAATGAATATTGTAAATGCACAAAGAGTAATTTCTCCGCATTGCAAGGTGCAATTCTGAAATTTTTTTCTTTTTCCTGCTCCTCTTAGCATGATAAAGAAAATTCAGAGTGAGATGCCAGCTGCTTTCATTCAGTCAGTAGCTTCAATCATTTCTGGACGTTTTTCAATGGCAAAAATCAATGAATATTGTAAATGCACAAACAGTAATTTCTCCGCATTGCAAGGTGCAATTCTGAAATTTTTTGCTTTTTCCTGCTCCTCTTAGCATGATAAAGAAGATTCAAAGAGAGTGAGATGCCAGCTCCTTTCGTTCAGTCAGTAGCTTCAATCATTTCTGGACGTTTTTCAAAGGCAAAAATCATTGAATATTGTAAATGCACAAACAGTAATTTCTCCGCATTGCAAGGTGCAATTCTGAAATTTTTTACTTTTTCCTGCTCCTCTTAGCATGATAAAGAAGATTCAAAGAGAGTGAGATGCCAGCTCCTTTTATTCAGTCAGTAGCTTCAATCATTTCTGGTATATGAATAACATGATGTTTTTCAATGGCAAAAATCAATGAATATTGTAAATGCACAAACAGTAATTTCTCCGCATTGCAAGGTGCAATTCTGAAGTTTTTTGCTTTTTCCTGCTCCTCTTAGCATGATAAAGAAGATTCAAAGAGAGTGAGATGCCAGCTCCTTTCATTCAGTCAGTAGCTTCAATCATTTCTGGACGTTTTTCAATGGCAAAAATCATTGAATATTGTAAATGCACAAACAGTAATTTCTCCGCATTGCAAGGTGCAATTCTGAAATTTTTTACTTTTTCCTGCTTCTCTTAGCATGATAAAGAAGATTCAAAGAGAGTGAGATGCCAGCTCCTTTCATTCAGTCAGTAGCTTCAATCATTTCTGGTATATGAATAACATGATGTTTTTCAATGTCAAAAATCAATGAATATTGTAAATGCACAAACAGTAATTTCTCCGCATTGCAAGGTGCAATTCTGAAATTTTTTGCTTTTTCCTGCTCCTCTTAGCATGATAAAGAAGATTCAAAGAGAGTGAGATGCCAGCTCCTTTCATTCAGTCAGTAGCTTCAATCATTTCTGGACGTTTTTCAATGGCAAAAATCAATGAATATTGTAAATGCACAAACAGTAATTTCTCCGCATTGCAAGGTGCAATTCTGAAATTTTTTGCTTTTTCCTGCTCCTCTTAGCATGATAAAGAAAATTCAGAGTGAGATGCCAGCTCCTTTCATTCAGTCAGTAGCTTCAATCATTTCTGGACGTTTTTCAATGGCAAAAATCAATGAATATTGTAAATGCACAAACAGTAATTTCTCCGCATTGCAAGGTGCAATTCTGAAATTTTTTGCTTTTTCCTGCTCCTCTTAGCATGATAAAGAAGATTCAAAGAGAGTGAGATGCCAGCTCCTTTCATTCAGTCAGTAGCTTCAAACATTTCTGGTATATGAATAACATGATGTTTTTCAATGGCAAAAATCAATGAATATTGTAAATGCACAAACAGTAATTTCTCCGCATTGCAAGGTGCAATTCTGAAATTTTTTGCTTTTTCCTGCTCCTCTTAGCATGATAAAGAAGATTCAAAGAGAGTGAGATGCCAGCTCCTTTCGTTCAGTCAGTAGCTTCAATCATTTCTGGACGTTTTTCAAAGGCAAAAATCATTGAATATTGTAAATGCACAAAGAGTAATTTCTCCGCATTGCAAGGTGCAATTCTGAAATTTTTTACTTTTTCCTGCTCCTCTTAGCATGATAAAGAAGATTCAAAGAGAGTGAGATGCCAGCTCCTTTCATTCAGTCAGTAGCTTCAATCATTTCTGGAATATGAATAACATGATGTTTTTCAATGGCAAAAATCAATGAATATTGTAAATGCACAAACAGTAATTTCTCCGCATTGCAAGGTGCAATTCTGAAGTTTTTTGCTTTTTCCTGCTCCTCTTAGCATGATAAAGAAGATTCAAAGAGAGTGAGATGCCAGCTCCTTTCATTCAGTCAGTAGCTTCAATCATTTCTGGACGTTTTTCAATGGCAAAAATCATTGAATATTGTAAATGCACAAACAGTAATTTCTCCGCATTGCAAGGTGCAATACTGAAATTTTTTACTTTTTCCTGCTCTTCTTAGCATGATAAAGAAGATTCAAAGAGAGTGAGATGCCAGCTCCTTTCATTCAGTCAGTAGCTTCAATCATTTCTGGTATATGAATAACATGATGTTTTTCAATGGCAAAAATCAATGAATATTGTAAATGCACAAACAGTAATTTCTCCGCATTGCAAGGTGCAATTCTGAAATTTTTTGCTTTTTCCTGCTCCTCTTAGCATAATAAAGAAGATTCAAAGAAAGTGAGATGCCAGCTCCTTTCATTCAGTCAGTAGCTTCAATCATTTCTGGACGTTTTTCAATGGCAAACATCAATGAATATTGTAAATGCACAAACAGTAATTTCTTCGCATTGCAAGGTGCAATTCTGAAATTTTTTGCTTTTTCCTGCTTCTCTTAGCATGATAAACAAGATTCAAAGAGAGTGAGATGCCAGCTCCTTTCATTCAGTCAGTAGCTTCAATCATTTCTGGACGTTTTTCAATGGCAAAAATCAATGAATATTGTAAATGCACAAACAGTAATTTCTCCGCATTGCAAGGTGCAATTCTGAAATTTTTTACTTTTTCCTGCTCCTCTTAGCATGATAAAGAAGATTCAAAGAGAGTGAGATGCCAGCTCCTTTCATTCAGTCAGTAGCTTCAAACATTCCTGGTATATGAATAACATAATGTTTTTCAATGGCAAAAATCAATGAATATTGTAAATGCACAAACAGTAATTTCTCCGCATTGCAAGGTGCAATTCTGAAATTTTTTGCTTTTTCCTGCTCCTCTTAGCATGATAAAGAAGATTCAAAGAGAGTGAGATGCCAGCTCCTTTCATTCAGTCAGTAGCTTCAATCATTTCTGGACGTTTTTCAATTGCAAAAATCAATGAATATTGTAAATGCACAAACAGTAATTTCTCCGCATTGCAAGGTGCAATTCTGAAATTTTTTGCTTTTTCCTGCTCCTCTTAGCATGATAAAGAAGATTCAAAGAGAGTGAGATGCCAGCTCCTTTCATTCAGTCAGTAGCTTCAAACATTTCTGGTATATGAATAACATGATGTTTTTCAATGGCAAAAATCAATGAATATTGTAAATGCACAAACAGTAATTTCTCCGCATTGCAAGGTGCAATTCTGAAATTTTTTGCTTTTTCCTGCTCCTCTTAGCATGATAAAGAAGATTCAAAGAGAGTGAGATGCCAGCTCCTTTCATTCAGTCAGTAGCATCAATCATTTCTGGTATATGAATAACATGATGTTTTTCAATGGCAAAAATCAATGAATATTGTAAATGCACAAACAGTAATTTCTCCGCATTGCAAGGTGCAATTCTGAAATTTTTTGCTTTTTCCTGCTCCTCTTAGCATGATAAAGAAGATTCAAAGAGAGTGAGATGCCAGCTCCTTTCGTTCAGTCAGTAGCTTCAATCATTTCTGGACGTTTTTCAAAGACAAAAATCATTGAATATTGTAAATGCACAAACAGTAATTTCTCCGCATTGCAAGGTGCAATTCTGAAATTTTTTACTTTTTCCTGCTCCTCTTAGCATGATAAAGAAGATTCAAAGAGAGTGAGATGCCAGCTCCTTTCATTCAGTCAGTAGCTTCAATCATTTCTGGTATATGAATAACATGATGTTTTTCAATGGCAAAAATCAATGAATATTGTAAATGCACAAACAGTAATTTCTCGCATTGCAAGGTGCAATTCTGAAATTTTTTGCTTTTTCCTGCTCCTCTTAGCATGATAAAGAAGATTCAAAGAGAGTGAGATGCCAGCTCCTTTCATTCAGTCAGTAGCTTCAATCATTTCTGGACGTTTTTCAATGGCAAAAATCATTGAATATTGTAAATGCACAAACAGTAATTTCTCCGCATTGCAAGGTGCAATTCTGAAATTTTTTACTTTTTCCTGCTCCTCTTAGCATGATAAAGAAGATTCAAAGAGAGTGAGATGCCAGCTCCTTTCATTCAGTCAGTAGCTTCAATCATTTCTGGTATATGAATAACATGATGTTTTTCAATGGCAAAAATCAATGAATATTGTAAATGCACAAACAGTAATTTCTCCGCATTGCAAGGTGCAATTCTGAAATTTTTTGCTTTTTCCTGCTCCTCTTAGCATGATAAAGAAGATTCAAAGAGAGTGAGATGCCAGCTCCTTTCATTCAGTCAGTAGCTTCAATCATTTCTGGACGTTTTTCAATGGCAAAAATCAATGAATATTGTAAATGCACAAACAGTAATTTCTCCGCATTGCAAGGTGCAATTCTGAAATTTTTTGCTTTTTCCTGCTCCTCTTAGCATGATAAACAAGATTAAAAGAGAGTGAGATGCCAGCTCCTTTCATTCAGTCAGTAGCTTCAATCATTTCTGGACGTTTTTCAATGGCAAAAATCAATGAATATTGTAAATGCACAAACAGTAATTTCTCCGCATTGCAAGGTGCAATTCTGAAATTTTTTGCTTTTTCCTGCTCCTCTTAGCATGATAAAGAAGATTCAAAGAGAGTGAGATGCCAGCTCCTTTCATTCAGTCAGTAGCTTCAAACATTCCTGGTATATGAATAACATGATGTTTTTCAATGGCAAAAATCAATGAATATTGTAAATGCACAAACAGTAATTTCTCCGCATTGCAAGGTGCAATTCTGAAATTTTTTGCTTTTTCCTGCTCCTCTTAGCATGATAAAGAAGATTCAAAGAGAGTGAGATGCCAGCTCCTTTCATTCAGTCAGTAGCATCAATCATTTCTGGTATATGAATAACATGATGTTTTTCAATGGCAAAAATCAATGAATATTGTAAATGCACAAACAGTAATTTCTCCGCATTGCAAGGTGCAATTCTGAAATTTTTTGCTTTTTCCTGCTCCTCTTAGCATGATAAAGAAGATTCAAAGAGAGTGAGATGCCAGCTCCTTTCGTTCAGTCAGTAGCTTCAATCATTTCTGGACGTTTTTCAAAGGCAAAAATCATTGAATATTGTAAATGCACAAACAGTAATTTCTCCGCATTGCAAGGTGCAATTCTGAAATTTTTTACTTTTTCCTGCTCCTCTTAGCATGATAAAGAAGATTCAAAGAGAGTGAGATGCCAGCTCCTTTCATTCAGTCAGTAGCTTCAATCATTTCTGGTATATGAATAACATGATGTTTTTCAATGGCAAAAATCAATGAATATTGTAAATGCACAAACAGTAATTTCTCCGCATTGCAAGGTGCAATTCTGAAATTTTTTGCTTTTTCCTGCTCCTCTTAGCATGATAAAGAAGATTCAAAGAGAGTGAGATGCCAGCTCCTTTCATTCAGTCAGTAGCTTCAATCATTTCTGGACGTTTTTCAATGGCAAAAATCAATGAATATTGTAAATGCACAAACAGTAATTTCTCCGCATTGCAAGGTGCAATTCTGAAATTTTTTGCTTTTTCCTGCTCCTCTTAGCATGATAAAGAAAATTCAGAGTGAGATGCCAGCTGCTTTCATTCAGTCAGTAGCTTCAATCATTTCTGGACGTTTTTCAATGGCAAAAATCAATGAATATTGTAAATGCACAAACAGTAATATCTCCACATTGCAAGGTGCAATTCTGAAATTTTTTGCTTTTTCCTGTTAATCCTAGCATGATAAAGAAGATTCAAAGAGAGTGAGATGCCAGCTCCTTTCATTCAGTCAGTAGCTTCAAACATTTCTGGTATATGAAAAACATGTTTTTCAATGGCAAAAATCAATGAATATTGTAAATGCACAAACAGTAATATCTCCACATTGCAAGGTGCAATTCTGAAATTTTTTGCTTTTTCCTGCTAATCCAAGCATGATAAAGAAGATTCAAAGAGAGTGAGATGCCAGCTCCTTTCATTCAGTCAGTAGCTTCAAACATTTCTGGTTTATGAATAACATGATGTTTTTCAATGGCAAAAATCAATGAATATTGTAAATGCACAAACAGTAATTTCTCCGCATTGCAAGGTGCAATTCTGAAATTTTTTGCTTTTTCCTGCTCCTCTTAGCATGATAAAGAAGATTCAAAGAGAGTGAGATGCCAGCTCCTTTCACTCAGTCAGTAGCTTCAAACATTTCTGGTATATGAATAACATAATGTTTTTCAATGGCAAAAATCAATGAATATTGTAAATGCACAAACAGTAATTTCTCCGCATTGCAAGGTGCAATTCTGAAATTTTTTGCTTTTTCCTGCTCCTCTTAGCATGATAAAGACGATTCAAAGAGAGTGAGATGCCAGCTCCTTTCATTCAGTCAGTAGCTTCAATCATTTCTGGACGTTTTTCAATGGCAAAAATCAATGAATATTGTAAATGCACAAAGAGTAATTTCTCCGCATTGCAAGGTGCAATTCTGAAATTTTTTGCTTTTTCCTGCTCCTCTTAGCATGATAAAGAAAATTCAGAGTGAGATGCCAGCTGCTTTCATTCAGTCAGTAGCTTCAATCATTTCTGGACGTTTTTCAATGGCAAAAATCAATGAATATTGTAAATGCACAAACAGTAATTTCTCCGCATTGCAAGGTGCAATTCTGAAATTTTTTGCTTTTTCCTGCTCCTCTTAGCATGATAAAGAAGATTCAAAGAGAGTGAGATGCCAGCTCCTTTCGTTCAGTCAGTAGCTTCAATCATTTCTGGACGTTTTTCAAAGGCAAAAATCATTGAATATTGTAAATGCACAAACAGTAATTTCTCCGCATTGCAAGGTGCAATTCTGAAATTTTTTACTTTTTCCTGCTCCTCTTAGCATGATAAAGAAGATTCAAAGAGAGTGAGATGCCAGCTCCTTTTATTCAGTCAGTAGCTTCAATCATTTCTGGTATATGAATAACATGATGTTTTTCAATGGCAAAAATCAATGAATATTGTAAATGCACAAACAGTAATTTCTCCGCATTGCAAGGTGCAATTCTGAAGTTTTTTGCTTTTTCCTGCTCCTCTTAGCATGATAAAGAAGATTCAAAGAGAGTGAGATGCCAGCTCCTTTCATTCAGTCAGTAGCTTCAATCATTTCTGGACGTTTTTCAATGGCAAAAATCATTGAATATTGTAAATGCACAAACAGTAATTTCTCCGCATTGCAAGGTGCAATTCTGAAATTTTTTACTTTTTCCTGCTTCTCTTAGCATGATAAAGAAGATTCAAAGAGAGTGAGATGCCAGCTCCTTTCATTCAGTCAGTAGCTTCAATCATTTCTGGTATATGAATAACATGATGTTTTTCAATGTCAAAAATCAATGAATATTGTAAATGCACAAACAGTAATTTCTCCGCATTGCAAGGTGCAATTCTGAAATTTTTTGCTTTTTCCTGCTCCTCTTAGCATGATAAAGAAGATTCAAAGAGAGTGAGATGCCAGCTCCTTTCATTCAGTCAGTAGCTTCAATCATTTCTGGACGTTTTTCAATGGCAAAAATCAATGAATATTGTAAATGCACAAACAGTAATTTCTCCGCATTGCAAGGTGCAATTCTGAAATTTTTTGCTTTTTCCTGCTCCTCTTAGCATGATAAAGAAAATTCAGAGTGAGATGCCAGCTCCTTTCATTCAGTCAGTAGCTTCAATCATTTCTGGACGTTTTTCAATGGCAAAAATCAATGAATATTGTAAATGCACAAACAGTAATTTCTCCGCATTGCAAGGTGCAATTCTGAAATTTTTTGCTTTTTCCTGCTCCTCTTAGCATGATAAAGAAGATTCAAAGAGAGTGAGATGCCAGCTCCTTTCATTCAGTCAGTAGCTTCAAACATTTCTGGTATATGAATAACATGATGTTTTTCAATGGCAAAAATCAATGAATATTGTAAATGCACAAACAGTAATTTCTCCGCATTGCAAGGTGCAATTCTGAAATTTTTTGCTTTTTCCTGCTCCTCTTAGCATGATAAAGAAGATTCAAAGAGAGTGAGATGCCAGCTCCTTTCGTTCAGTCAGTAGCTTCAATCATTTCTGGACGTTTTTCAAAGGCAAAAATCATTGAATATTGTAAATGCACAAACAGTAATTTCTCCGCATTGCAAGGTGCAATTCTGAAATTTTTTACTTTTTCCTGCTCCTCTTAGCATGATAAAGAAGATTCAAAGAGAGTGAGATGCCAGCTCCTTTCATTCAGTCAGTAGCTTCAATCATTTCTGGAATATGAATAACATGATGTTTTTCAATGGCAAAAATCAATGAATATTGTAAATGCACAAACAGTAATTTCTCCGCATTGCAAGGTGCAATTCTGAAGTTTTTTGCTTTTTCCTGCTCCTCTTAGCATGATAAAGAAGATTCAAAGAGAGTGAGATGCCAGCTCCTTTCATTCAGTCAGTAGCTTCAATCATTTCTGGACGTTTTTCAATGGCAAAAATCATTGAATATTGTAAATGCACAAACAGTAATTTCTCCGCATTGCAAGGTGCAATACTGAAATTTTTTACTTTTTCCTGCTCCTCTTAGCATGATAAAGAAGATTCAAAGAGAGTGAGATGCCAGCTCCTTTCATTCAGTCAGTAGCTTCAATCATTTCTGGTATATGAATAACATGATGTTTTTCAATGGCAAAAATCAATGAATATTGTAAATGCACAAACAGTAATTTCTCCGCATTGCAAGGTGCAATTCTGAAATTTTTTGCTTTTTCCTGCTCCTCTTAGCATAATAAAGAAGATTCAAAGAAAGTGAGATGCCAGCTCCTTTCATTCAGTCAGTAGCTTCAATCATTTCTGGACGTTTTTCAATGGCAAACATCAATGAATATTGTAAATGCACAAACAGTAATTTCTTCGCATTGCAAGGTGCAATTCTGAAATTTTTTGCTTTTTCCTGCTTCTCTTAGCATGATAAACAAGATTCAAAGAGAGTGAGATGCCAGCTCCTTTCATTCAGTCAGTAGCTTCAATCATTTCTGGACGTTTTTCAATGGCAAAAATCAATGAATATTGTAAATGCACAAACAGTAATTTCTCCGCATTGCAAGGTGCAATTCTGAAATTTTTTACTTTTTCCTGCTCCTCTTAGCATGATAAAGAAGATTCAAAGAGAGTGAGATGCCAGCTCCTTTCATTCAGTCAGTAGCTTCAAACATTCCTGGTATATGAATAACATAATGTTTTTCAATGGCAAAAATCAATGAATATTGTAAATGCACAAACAGTAATTTCTCCGCATTGCAAGGTGCAATTCTGAAATTTTTTGCTTTTTCCTGCTCCTCTTAGCATGATAAAGAAGATTCAAAGAGAGTGAGATGCCAGCTCCTTTCATTCAGTCAGTAGCTTCAATCATTTCTGGACGTTTTTCAATTGCAAAAATCAATGAATATTGTAAATGCACAAACAGTAATTTCTCCGCATTGCAAGGTGCAATTCTGAAATTTTTTGCTTTTTCCTGCTCCTCTTAGCATGATAAAGAAGATTCAAAGAGAGTGAGATGCCAGCTCCTTTCATTCAGTCAGTAGCTTCAAACATTTCTGGTATATGAATAACATGATGTTTTTCAATGGCAAAAATCAATGAATATTGTAAATGCACAAACAGTAATTTCTCCGCATTGCAAGGTGCAATTCTGAAATTTTTTGCTTTTTCCTGCTCCTCTTAGCATGATAAAGAAGATTCAAAGAGAGTGAGATGCCAGCTCCTTTCATTCAGTCAGTAGCATCAATCATTTCTGGTATATGAATAACATGATGTTTTTCAATGGCAAAAATCAATGAATATTGTAAATGCACAAACAGTAATTTCTCCGCATTGCAAGGTGCAATTCTGAAATTTTTTGCTTTTTCCTGCTCCTCTTAGCATGATAAAGAAGATTCAAAGAGAGTGAGATGCCAGCTCCTTTCGTTCAGTCAGTAGCTTCAATCATTTCTGGACGTTTTTCAAAGGCAAAAATCATTGAATATTGTAAATGCACAAACAGTAATTTCTCCGCATTGCAAGGTGCAATTCTGAAATTTTTTACTTTTTCCTGCTCCTCTTAGCATGATAAAGAAGATTCAAAGAGAGTGAGATGCCAGCTCCTTTCATTCAGTCAGTAGCTTCAATCATTTCTGGTATATGAATAACATGATGTTTTTCAATGGCAAAAATCAATGAATATTGTAAATGCACAAACAGTAATTTCTCCGCATTGCAAGGTGCAATTCTGAAATTTTTTGCTTTTTCCTGCTCCTCTTAGCATGATAAAGAAGATTCAAAGAGAGTGAGATGCCAGCTCCTTTCATTCAGTCAGTAGCTTCAATCATTTCTGGACGTTTTTCAATGGCAAAAATCATTGAATATTGTAAATGCACAAACAGTAATTTCTCCGCATTGCAAGGTGCAATTCTGAAATTTTTTACTTTTTCCTGCTCCTCTTAGCATGATAAAGAAGATTCAAAGAGAGTGAGATGCCAGCTCCTTTCATTCAGTCAGTAGCTTCAATCATTTCTGGTATATGAATAACATGATGTTTTTCAATGGCAAAAATCAATGAATATTGTAAATGCACAAACAGTAATTTCTCCGCATTGCAAGGTGCAATTCTGAAATTTTTTGCTTTTTCCTGCTCCTCTTAGCATGATAAAGAAGATTCAAAGAGAGTGAGATGCCAGCTCCTTTCATTCAGTCAGTAGCTTCAATCATTTCTGGACGTTTTTCAATGGCAAAAATCAATGAATATTGTAAATGCACAAAGAGTAATTTCTCCGCATTGCAAGGTGCAATTCTGAAATTTTTTGCTTTTTCCTGCTCCTCTTAGCATGATAAACAAGATTAAAAGAGAGTGAGATGCCAGCTCCTTTCATTCAGTCAGTAGCTTCAATCATTTCTGGACGTTTTTCAATGGCAAAAATCAATGAATATTGTAAATGCACAAACAGTAATTTCTCCGCATTGCAAGGTGCAATTCTGAAATTTTTTGCTTTTTCCTGCTCCTCTTAGCATGATAAAGAAGATTCAAAGAGAGTGAGATGCCAGCTCCTTTCATTCAGTCAGTAGCTTCAAACATTCCTGGTATATGAATAACATGATGTTTTTCAATGGCAAAAATCAATGAATATTGTAAATGCACAAACAGTAATTTCTCCGCATTGCAAGGTGCAATTCTGAAATTTTTTGCTTTTTCCTGCTCCTCTTAGCATGATAAAGAAGATTCAAAGAGAGTGAGATGCCAGCTCCTTTCATTCAGTCAGTAGCATCAATCATTTCTGGTATATGAATAACATGATGTTTTTCAATGGCAAAAATCAATGAATATTGTAAATGCACAAACAGTAATTTCTCCGCATTGCAAGGTGCAATTCTGAAATTTTTTGCTTTTTCCTGCTCCTCTTAGCATGATAAAGAAGATTCAAAGAGAGTGAGATGCCAGCTCCTTTCGTTCAGTCAGTAGCTTCAATCATTTCTGGACGTTTTTCAAAGGCAAAAATCATTGAATATTGTAAATGCACAAACAGTAATTTCTCCGCATTGCAAGGTGCAATTCTGAAATTTTTTACTTTTTCCTGCTCCTCTTAGCATGATAAAGAAGATTCAAAGAGAGTGAGATGCCAGCTCCTTTCATTCAGTCAGTAGATTCAATCATTTCTGGTATATGAATAACATGATGTTTTTCAATGGCAAAAATCA
Source organism: Phyllobates terribilis (assembly GCF_046119375.1). Lineage (NCBI taxonomy): Eukaryota > Metazoa > Chordata > Amphibia > Anura > Dendrobatidae > Phyllobates > Phyllobates terribilis. The sequence continues at coordinate 27,657 of NW_027365736.1, read as the reverse complement.
ATGAATATTGTAAATGCACAAACAGTAATTTCTCCGCATTGCAAGGTGCAATTCTGAAATTTTTTGCTTTTTCCTGCTCCTCTTAGCATGATAAAGAAGATTCAAAGAGAGTGAGATGCCAGCTCCTTTCATTCAGTCAGTAGCTTCAATCATTTCTGGACGTTTTTCAATGGCAAAAATCATTGAATATTGTAAATGCACAAACAGTAATTTCTCCGCATTGCAAGGTGCAATTCTGAAATTTTTTACTTTTTCCTGCTCCTCTTAGCATGATAAAGAAGATTCAAAGAGAGTGAGATGCCAGCTCCTTTCATTCAGTCAGTAGCTTCAATCATTTCTGGTATATGAATAACATGATGTTTTTCAATGGCAAAAATCAATGAATATTGTAAATGCACAAACAGTAATTTCTCCGCATTGCAAGGTGCAATTCTGAAATTTTTTGCTTTTTCCTGCTCCTCTTAGCATGATAAAGAAGATTCAAAGAGAGTGAGATGCCAGCTCCTTTCATTCAGTCAGTAGCTTCAATCATTTCTGGACGTTTTTCAATGGCAAAAATCAATGAATATTGTAAATGCACAAACAGTAATTTCTCCGCATTGCAAGGTGCAATTCTGAAATTTTTTGCTTTTTCCTGCTCCTCTTAGCATGATAAACAAGATTAAAAGAGAGTGAGATGCCAGCTCCTTTCATTCAGTCAGTAGCTTCAATCATTTCTGGACGTTTTTCAATGGCAAAAATCAATGAATATTGTAAATGCACAAACAGTAATTTCTCCGCATTGCAAGGTGCAATTCTGAAATTTTTTGCTTTTTCCTGCTCCTCTTAGCATGATAAAGAAGATTCAAAGAGAGTGAGATGCCAGCTCCTTTCATTCAGTCAGTAGCTTCAAACATTCCTGGTATATGAATAACATGATGTTTTTCAATGGCAAAAATCAATGAATATTGTAAATGCACAAACAGTAATTTCTCCGCATTGCAAGGTGCAATTCTGAAATTTTTTGCTTTTTCCTGCTCCTCTTAGCATGATAAAGAAGATTCAAAGAGAGTGAGATGCCAGCTCCTTTCATTCAGTCAGTAGCTTCAATCATTTCTGGACGTTTTTCAATTGCAAAAATCAATGAATATTGTAAATGCACAAACAGTAATTTCTCCGCATTGCAAGGTGCAACTCTGAAATTTTTTGCTTTTTCCTGCTCCTCTTAGCATGATAAAGAAGATTCAAAGAGAGTGAGATGCCAGCTCCTTTCATTCAGTCAGTAGCTTCAATCATTTCTGGACGTTTTTCAATGGCAAACATCAATGAATATTGTAAATGCACAAACAGTAATTTCTTCGCATTGCAAGGTGCAATTCTGAAATTTTTTGCTTTTTCCTGCTTCTCTTAGCATGATAAACAAGATTCAAAGAGAGTGAGATGCCAGCTCCTTTCATTCAGTCAGTAGCTTCAATCATTTCTGGACGTTTTTCAATTGCAAAAATCAATGAATATTGTAAATGCACAAACAGTAATTTCTCCGCATTGCAAGGTGCAATTCTGAAATTTTTTACTTTTTCCTGCTCCTCTTAGCATGATAAAGAAGATTCAAAGAGAGTGAGATGCCAGCTCCTTTCATTCAGTCAGTAGCTTCAAACATTCCTGGTATATGAATAACATAATGGTTTTCAATGGCAAAAATCAATGAATATTGTAAATGCACAAACAGTAATTTCTCCGCATTGCAAGGTGCAATTCTGAAATTTTTTGCTTTTTCCTGCTCCTCTTAGCATGATAAAGAAGATTCAAAGAGAGTGAGATGCCAGCTCCTTTCATTCAGTCAGTAGCTTCAATCATTTCTGGACGTTTTTCAATTGCAAAAATCAATGAATATTGTAAATGCACAAACAGTAATTTCTCCGCATTGCAAGGTGCAATTCTGAAATTTTTTGCTTTTTCCTGCTCCTCTTAGCATGATAAAGAAGATTCAAAGAGAGTGAGATGCCAGCTCCTTTCATTCAGTCAGTAGCTTCAAACATTTCTGGTATATGAATAACATGATGTTTTTCAATGGCAAAAATCAATGAATATTGTAAATGCACAAACAGTAATTTCTCCGCATTGCAAGGTGCAATTCTGAAATTTTTTGCTTTTTCCTGCTCCTCTTAGCATGATAAAGAAGATTCAAAGAGAGTGAGATGCCAGCTCCTTTCATTCAGTCAGTAGCATCAATCATTTCTGGTATATGAATAACATGATGTTTTTCAATGGCAAAAATCAATGAATATTGTAAATGCACAAACAGTAATTTCTCCGCATTGCAAGGTGCAATTCTGAAATTTTTTGCTTTTTCCTGCTCCTCTTAGCATGATAAAGAAGATTCAAAGAGAGTGAGATGCCAGCTCCTTTCGTTCAGTCAGTAGCTTCAATCATTTCTGGACGTTTTTCAAAGGCAAAAATCATTGAATATTGTAAATGCACAAACAGTAATTTCTCCGCATTGCAAGGTGCAATTCTGAAATTTTTTACTTTTTCCTGCTCCTCTTAGCATGATAAAGAAGATTCAAAGAGAGTGAGATGCCAGCTCCTTTCATTCAGTCAGTAGCTTCAATCATTTCTGGTATATGAATAACATGATGTTTTTCAATGGCAAAAATCAATGAATATTGTAAATGCACAAACAGTAATTTCTCCGCATTGCAAGGTGCAATTCTGAAATTTTTTGCTTTTTCCTGCTCCTATTAGCATGATAAAGAAGATTCAAAGAGAGTGAGATGCCAGCTCCTTTCATTCAGTCAGTAGCTTCAATCATTTCTGGACGTTTTTCAATGGCAAAAATCATTGAATATTGTAAATGCACAAACAGTAATTTCTCCGCATTGCAAGGTGCAATTCTGAAATTTTTTACTTTTTCCTGCTCCTCTTAGCATGATAAAGAAGATTCAAAGAGAGTGAGATGCCAGCTCCTTTCATTCAGTCAGTAGCTTCAATCATTTCTGGTATATGAATAACATGATGTTTTTCAATGGCAAAAATCAATGAATATTGTAAATGCACAAACAGTAATTTCTCCGCATTGCAAGGTGCAATTCTGAAATTTTTTGCTTTTTCCTGCTCCTCTTAGCATGATAAAGAAGATTCAAAGAGAGTGAGATGCCAGCTCCTTTCATTCAGTCAGTAGCTTCAATCATTTCTGGACGTTTTTCAATGGCAAAAATCAATGAATATTGTAAATGCACAAACAGTAATTTCTCCGCATTGCAAGGTGCAATTCTGAAATTTTTTGCTTTTTCCTGCTCCTCTTAGCATGATAAACAAGATTAAAAGAGAGTGAGATGCCAGCTCCTTTCTTTCAGTCAGTAGCTTCAATCATTTCTGGACGTTTTTCAATGGCAAAAATCAATGAATATTGTAAATGCACAAACAGTAATTTCTCCGCATTGCAAGGTGCAATTCTGAAATTTTTTGCTTTTTCCTGCTCCTCTTAGCATGATAAAGAAGATTCAAAGAGAGTGAGATGCCAGCTCCTTTCATTCAGTCAGTAGCTTCAAACATTCCTGGTATATGAATAACATGATGTTTTTCAATGGCATAAATCAATGAATATTGTAAATGCACAAACAGTAATTTCTCCGCATTGCAAGGTGCAATTCTGAAATTTTTTGCTTTTTCCTGCTCCTCTTAGCATGATAAAGAAGATTCAAAGAGAGTGAGATGCCAGCTCCTTTCATTCAGTCAGTAGCTTCAATCATTTCTGGACGTTTTTCAATGGCAAAAATCATTGAATATTGTAAATGCACAAACAGTAATTTCTCCGCATTGCAAGGTGCAATTCTGAAATTTTTTACTTTTTCCTGCTCCTCTTAGCATGATAAAGAAGATTCAAAGAGAGTGAGATGCCAGCTCCTTTCATTCAGTCAGTAGCTTCAATCATTTCTGGTATATGAATAACATGATGTTTTTCAATGGCAAAAATCAATGAATATTGTAAATGCACAAACAGTAATTTCTCCGCATTGCAAGGTGCAATTCTGAAATTTTTTGCTTTTTCCTGCTCCTCTTAGCATGATAAAGAAGATTCAAAGAGAGTGAGATGCCAGCTCCTTTCATTCAGTCAGTAGCTTCAATCATTTCTGGACGTTTTTCAATGGCAAAAATCAATGAATATTGTAAATGCACAAACAGTAATTTCTCCGCATTGCAAGGTGCAATTCTGAAATTTTTTGCTTTTTCCTGCTCCTCTTAGCATGATAAATAAGATTAAAAGAGAGTGAGATGCCAGCTCCTTTCATTCAGTCAGTAGCTTCAATCATTTCTGGACGTTTTTCAATGGCAAAAATCAATGAATATTGTAAATGCACAAACAGTAATTTCTCCGCATTGCAAGGTGCAATTCTGAAATTTTTTGCTTTTTCCTGCTCCTCTTAGCATGATAAAGAAGATTCAAAGAGAGTGAGATGCCAGCTCCTTTCATTCAGTCAGTAGCTTCAAACATTCCTGGTATATGAATAACATGATGTTTTTCAATGGCAAAAATCAATGAATATTGTAAATGCACAAACAGTAATTTCTCCGCATTGCAAGGTGCAATTCTGAAATTTTTTGCTTTTTCCTGCTCCTCTTAGCATGATAAAGAAGATTCAAAGAGAGTGAGATGCCAGCTCCTTTCATTCAGTCAGTAGCTTCAATCATTTCTGGACGTTTTTCAATTGCAAAAATCAATGAATATTGTAAATGCACAAACAGTAATTTCTCCGCATTGCAAGGTGCAACTCTGAAATTTTTTGCTTTTTCCTGCTCCTCTTAGCATGATAAAGAAGATTCAAAGAGAGTGAGATGCCAGCTCCTTTCATTCAGTCAGTAGCTTCAATCATTTCTGGTATATGAATAACGTGATGTTTTTCAATGGCAAAAATCAATGAATATTGTAAATGCACAAACAGTAATTTCTCCGCATTGCAAGGTGCAATTCTGAAATTTTTCGCTTTTTCCTGCTCCTCTTAGCATGATAAAGAAGATTCAAAGAGAGTGAGATGCCAGCTCCTTTCATTCAGTCAGTAGCTTCAAACATTTCTGGTATATGAATAACATGATGTTTTTCAATGGCAAAAATCAATGAATATTGTAAATGCACAAACAGTAATTTCTCCGCATTGCAAGGTGCAATTCTGAAATTTTTTGCTTTTTCCTGCTCCTCTTAGCATGATAAAGAAGATTCAAGGAGAGTGAGATGCCAGCTCCTTTCATTCAGTCAGTAGCTTCAAACATTTCTGGTATATGAATAAAATGATGTTTTTCAATGGCAAAAATCAATGAATATTGTAAATGCACAAACAGTAATTTCTCCGCATTGCAAGGTGCAATTCTGAAATTTTTTGCTTTATCCTGCTCCTCTTAGCATGATAAAGAAGATTCAAAGAGAGTGAGATGCCAGCTCCTTTCATTCAGTCAGTAGCTTCAATCATTTCTGGACGTTTTTCAATGGCAAAAATCATTGAATATTGTAAATGCACAAACAGTAATTTCTCCGCATTGCAAGGTGCAATTCTGAAATTTTTTGCTTTTTCCTGCTCCTCTTAGCATGATAAAGAAGATTCAAAGAGAGTGAGATGCCAGCTCCTTTCATTCAGTCAGTAGCTTCAATCATTTCTGGTATATGAATAACATGATGTTTTTCAATGGCAAAAATCAATGAATATTGTAAATGCACAAACAGTAATTTCTCCGCATTGCAAGGTGCAATTCTGAAATTTTTTGCTTTTTCCTGCTCCTCTTAGCATGATAAAGAAGATTCAAAGAGAGTGAGATGCCAGCTCCTTTCATTCAGTCAGTAGCTTCAATCATTTCTGGACGTTTTTCAATGGCAAAAATCAATGAATATTGTAAATGCACAAACAGTAATTTCTCCGCATTGCAAGGTGCAATTCTGAAATTTTTTGCTTTTTCCTGCTCCTCTTAGCATGATAAACAAGATTAAAAGAGAGTGAGATGCCAGCTCCTTTCATTCAGTCAGTAGCTTCAATCATTTCTGGACGTTTTTCAATGGCAAAAATCAATGAATATTGTAAATGCACAAACAGTAATTTCTCCGCATTGCAAGGTGCAATTCTGAAATTTTTTGCTTTTTCCTGCTCCTCTTAGCATGATAAAGAAGATTCAAAGAGAGTGAGATGCCAGCTCCTTTCATTCAGTCAGTAGCTTCAAACATTCCTGGTATATGAATAACATGATGTTTTTCAATGGCAAAAATCAATGAATATTGTAAATGCACAAACAGTAATTTCTCCGCATTGCAAGGTGCAATTCTGAAATTTTTTGCTTTTTCCTGCTCCTCTTAGCATGATAAAGAAGATTCAAAGAGAGTGAGATGCCAGCTCCTTTCATTCAGTCAGTAGCTTCAATCATTTCTGGACGTTTTTCAATGGCAAAAATCATTGAATATTGTAAATGCACAAACAGTAATTTCTCCGCATTGCAAGGTGCAATTCTGAAATTTTTTACTTTTTCCTGCTCCTCTTAGCATGATAAAGAAGATTCAAAGAGAGTGAGATGCCAGCTCCTTTCATTCAGTCAGTAGCTTCAATCATTTCTGGTATATGAATAACATGATGTTTTTCAATGGCAAAAATCAATGAATATTGTAAATGCACAAACAGTAATTTCTCCGCATTGCAAGGTGCAATTCTGAAATTTTTTGCTTTTTCCTGCTCCTCTTAGCATGATAAAGAAGATTCAAAGAGAGTGAGATGCCAGCTCCTTTCATTCAGTCAGTAGCTTCAATCATTTCTGGACGTTTTTCAATGGCAAAAATCAATGAATATTGTAAATGCACAAACAGTAATTTCTCCGCATTGCAAGGTGCAATTCTGAAATTTTTTGCTTTTTCCTGCTCCTCTTAGCATGATAAAGAAGATTCAAAGAGAGTGAGATGCCAGCTCCTTTCATTCAGTCAGTAGCTTCAAACATTCCTGGTATATGAATAACATGATGTTTTTCAATGGCAAAAATCAATGAATATTGTAAATGCACAAACAGTAATTTCTCCGCATTGCAAGGTGCAATTCTGAAATTTTTTGCTTTTTCCTGCTCCTCTTAGCATGATAAAGAAGATTCAAAGAGAGTGAGATGCCAGCTCCTTTCATTCAGTCAGTAGCTTCAATCATTTCTGGACGTTTTTCAATTGCAAAAATCAATGAATATTGTAAATGCACAAACAGTAATTTCTCCGCATTGCAAGGTGCAACTCTGAAATTTTTTGCTTTTTCCTGCTCCTCTTAGCATGATAAAGAAGATTCAAAGAGAGTGAGATGCCAGCTCCTTTCATTCAGTCAGTAGCTTCAATCATTTCTGGTATATGAATAACGTGATGTTTTTCAATGGCAAAAATCAATGAATATTGTAAATGCACAAACAGTAATTTCTCCGCATTGCAAGGTGCAATTCTGAAATTTTTTGCTTTTTCCTGCTCCTCTTAGCATGATAAAGAAGATTCAAAGAGAGTGAGATGCCAGCTCCTTTCATTCAGTCAGTAGCTTCAAACATTTCTGGTATATGAATAACATGATGTTTTTCAATGGCAAAAATCAATGAATATTGTAAATGCACAAACAGTAATTTCTCCGCATTGCAAGGTGCAATTCTGAAATTTTTTGCTTTTTCCTGCTCCTCTTAGCATGATAAACAAGATTAAAAGAGAGTGAGATGCCAGCTCCTTTCATTCAGTCAGTAGCTTCAATCATTTCTGGACGTTTTTCAATGGCAAAAATCAATGAATATTGTAAATGCACAAACAGTAATTTCTCCGCATTGCAAGGTGCAATTCTGAAATTTTTTGCTTTTTCCTGCTCCTCTTAGCATGATAAAGAAGATTCAAAGAGAGTGAGGTGCCAGCTCCTTTCATTCAGTCAGTAGCTTCAAACATTTCTGGTATATGAATAACATGTTTTTCAATGGCAAAAATCAATGAATATTGTAAATGCACAAACAGTAATTTCTCCGCATTGCAAGGAGCAATTCTGAAATTTTTTGCTTTTTCCTGCTCCTCTTAGCATGATAAAGAAGATTCAAAGAGAGTGAGATGCCAGCTCCTTTCATTCAGTCAGTAGCTTCAATCATTTCTGGACGTTTTTCAATGGCAAAAATCAATGAATATTGTAAATGCACAAACTGTAATTTCTCCGCATTGCAAGGTGCAATTCTGAAATTTTTTGCTTTTTCCTGCTCCTCTTAGCATGATAAAGAAGATTCAAAGAGAGTGAGATGCCAGCTCTTTTCATTCAGTCAGTAGCTTCAATCATTTCTGGACGTTTTTCAATGGCAAAAATCAATGAATATTGTAAATGCACAAACAGTAATTTCTCCGCATTGCAAGGTGCAATTCTGAAATTTTTTGCTTTTTCCTGCTCCTCTTAGCATGATAAAGAAGATTCAAAGAGAGTGAGATGCCAGCTCCTTTCATTCAATCAGTAGCTTCAAACATTTCTGGTATATGAATAACATGATGTTTTTCAATGGCAAAAATCAATGAATATTGTAAATGCACAAACAGTAATTTCTCCGCATTGCAAGGTGCAATTCTGAAATTTTTTGCTTTTTCCTGCTCCTCTTAGCATGATAAAGAAGATTCAAAGAGAGTGAGATGCCAGCTCCTTTCATTCAGTCAGTAGCTTCAATCATTTCTGGACGTTTTTCAATGGCAAAAATCAATGAATATTGTAAATGCACAAACAGTAATTTCTCCGCATTGCAAGGTGCAATTCTGAAATTTTTTGCTTTTTCCTGCTCCTCTTAGCATGATAAAGAAGATTCAAAGAGAGTGAGATGCCAGCTCCTTACATTCAGTCAGTAGCTTCAATCATTTCTGGTAAATGAATAACATGATGTTTTTCAATGGCAAAAATCAATTAATTTTGTAAATGCACAAACAGTAATTTCTCCGCATTGCAAGGTGCAATTCTGAAATTTTTTGCTTTTTCCTGCTCCTCTTAGCATGATAAAGAAGATTCAAAGAGAGTGAGATGCCAGCTCCTTTCATTCAGTCAGTAGCTTCAATCATTTCTGGACGTTTTTCAATGGCAAAAATCAATGAATATTGTAAATGCACAAACAGTAATTTTTCCGCATTGCAAGGTGCAATTCTGAAATTTTTTGCTTATTCCTGCTCCTCTTAGCATGATAAAGAAGATTCAAAGAGAGTGAGGTGCCAGCTCCTTTCATTCAGTCAGTAGCTTCAAACATTTCTGGTATATGAATAACGTTTTTCAATGGCAAAAATCAATGAATATTGTAAATGCACAAACAGTTATTTCTCCGCATTGCAAGGTGCAATTCTGAAATTTTTTGCTTTTTCCTGCTCCTCTTAGCATGATAAAGAAGATTCAAAGAGAGTGAGATGCCAGCTCCTTTCATTCAGTCAGTAGCTTCAATCATTTCTGGACGTTTTTCAATGGCAAAAATCAATGAATATTGTAAATGCACAAACAGTAATTTCTCCGCATTGCAAGGTGCAATTCTGAAATTTTTTGCTTTCTCCTGCTCCTCTTAGCATGATAAAGAAGATTAAAAGAGAGTGAGATGCCAGCTCCTTTCATTCAGTCAGTAGCTTCAATCATTTCTGGACGTTTTTCAATGGCAAAAATCAATGAATATTGTAAATGCACAAACAGTAATTTCTCCGCATTGCAAGGTGCAATTCTGAAATTTTTTGCTTTTTCCTGCTCCTCTTAGCATGATAAAGAAGATTCAAAGAGAGTGAGATGCCAGCTCCTTTCATTCAGTCAGTAGCTTCAATCATTTCTGGACGTTTTTCAATGGCAAAAATCAATGAATATTGTAAATGCACAAACAGTAATTTCTCCGCATTGCAAGGTGCAATTCTGAAATTTTTGCTTTTTCCTGCTCCTCTTAGCATGATAAAGAAGATTCAAAGAGAGTGAGGTGCCAGCTCCTTTCATTCAGTCAGTAGCTTCAAACATTTCTGGTATATGAATAACATGTTTTTCAATGGCAAAAATCAATGAATATTGTAAATGCACAAACAGTAATTTCTCCGCATTGCAAGGTGCAATTCTGAAATTTTTTGCTTTTTCCTGCTCCTCTTAGCATGATAAAGAAGATTCAAAGAGAGTGAGATGCCAGCTCTTTTCATTCAGTCAGTAGCTTCAATCATTTCTGGACGTTTTTCAATGGCAAAAATCAATGAATATTGTAAATGCACAAACAGTAATTTCTCCGCATTGCAAGGTGCAATTCTGAAATTTTTTGCTTTTTCCTGCTCCTCTTAGCATGATAAAGAAGATTCAAAGAGAGTGAGATGCCAGCTCCTTTCATTCAATCAGTAGCTTCAAACATTTCTGGTATATGAATAACATGATGTTTTTCAATGGCAAAAATCAATGAATATTGTAAATGCACAAACAGTAATTTCTCCGCATTGCAAGGTGCAATTCTGAAATTTTTTGCTTTTTCCTGCTCCTCTTAGCATGATAAAGAAGATTCAAAGAGAGTGAGATGCCAGCTCCTTTCATTCAGTCAGTAGCTTCAATCATTTCTGGACGTTTTTCAATGGCAAAAATCAATGAATATTGTAAATGCACAAACAGTAATTTCTCCGCATTGCAAGGTGCAATTCTGAAATTTTTTGCTTTTTCCTGCTCCTCTTAGCATGATAAAGAAGATTCAAAGAGAGTGAGATGCCAGCTCCTTACATTCAGTCAGTAGCTTCAATCATTTCTGGTAAATGAATAACATGATGTTTTTCAATGGCAAAAATCAATTAATTTTGTAAATGCACAAACAGTAATTTCTCCGCATTGCAAGGTGCAATTCTGAAATTTTTTGCTTTTTCCTGCTCCTCTTAGCATGATAAAGAAGATTCAAAGAGAGTGAGATGCCAGCTCCTTTCATTCAGTCAGTAGCTTCAATCATTTCTGGACGTTTTTCAATGGCAAAAATCAATGAATATTGTAAATGCACAAACAGTAATTTTTCCGCATTGCAAGGTGCAATTCTGAAATTTTTTGCTTATTCCTGCTCCTCTTAGCATGATAAAGAAGATTCAAAGAGAGTGAGGTGCCAGCTCCTTTCATTCAGTCAGTAGCTTCAAACATTTCTGGTATATGAATAACGTTTTTCAATGGCAAAAATCAATGAATATTGTAAATGCACAAACAGTTATTTCTCCGCATTGCAAGGTGCAATTCTGAAATTTTTTGCTTTTTCCTGCTCCTCTTAGCATGATAAAGAAGATTCAAAGAGAGTGAGATGCCAGCTCCTTTCATTCAGTCAGTAGCTTCAATCATTTCTGGACGTTTTTCAATGGCAAAAATCAATGAATATTGTAAATGCACAAACAGTAATTTCTCCGCATTGCAAGGTGCAATTCTGAAATTTTTTGCTTTCTCCTGCTCCTCTTAGCATGATAAAGAAGATTAAAAGAGAGTGAGATGCCAGCTCCTTTCATTCAGTCAGTAGCTTCAATCATTTCTGGACGTTTTTCAATGGCAAAAATCAATGAATATTGTAAATGCACAAACAGTAATTTCTCCGCATTGCAAGGTGCAATTCTGAAATTTTTTGCTTTTTCCTGCTCCTCTTAGCATGATAAAGAAGATTCAAAGAGAGTGAGATGCCAGCTCCTTTCATTCAGTCAGTAGCTTCAATCATTTCTGGACGTTTTTCAATGGCAAAAATCAATGAATATTGTAAATGCACAAACAGTAATTTCTCCGCATTGCAAGGTGCAATTCTGAAATTTTTGCTTTTTCCTGCTCCTCTTAGCATGATAAAGAAGATTCAAAGAGAGTGAGGTGCCAGCTCCTTTCATTCAGTCAGTAGCTTCAAACATTTCTGGTATATGAATAACATGTTTTTCAATGGCAAAAATCAATGAATATTGTAAATGCACAAACAGTAATTTCTCCGCATTGCAAGGAGCAATTCTGAAATTTTTTGCTTTTTCCTGCTCCTCTTAGCATGATAAAGAAGATTCAAAGAGAGTGAGATGCCAGCTCCTTTCATTCAGTCAGTAGCTTCAATCATTTCTGTACGTTTTTCAATGGCAAAAATCAATGAATATTGTAAATGCACAAACTGTAATTTCTCCGCATTGCAAGGTGCAATTCTGAAATTTTTTGCTTTTTCCTGCTCCTCTTAGCATGATAAAGAAGATTCAAAGAGAGTGAGATGCCAGCTCTTTTCATTCAGTCAGTAGCTTCAATCATTTCTGGACGTTTTTCAATGGCAAAAATCAATGAATATTGTAAATGCACAAACAGTAATTTCTCCGCATTGCAAGGTGCAATTCTGAAATTTTTTGCTTTTTCCTGCTCCTCTTAGCATGATAAAGAAGATTCAAAGAGAGTGAGATGCCAGCTCCTTTCATTCAATCAGTAGCTTCAAACATTTCTGGTATATGAATAACATGATGTTTTTCAATGGCAAAAATCAATGAATATTGTAAATGCACAAACAGTAATTTCTCCGCATTGCAAGGTGCAATTCTGAAATTTTTTGCTTTTTCCTGCTCCTCTTAGCATGATAAAGAAGATTCAAAGAGAGTGAGATGCCAGCTCCTTTCATTCAGTCAGTAGCTTCAATCATTTCTGGACGTTTTTCAATGGCAAAAATCAATGAATATTGTAAATGCACAAACAGTAATTTCTCCGCATTGCAAGGTGCAATTCTGAAATTTTTTGCTTTTTCCTGCTCCTCTTAGCATGATAAAGAAGATTCAAAGAGAGTGAGGTGCCAGCTCCTTTCATTCAGTCAGTAGCTTCAAACATTTCTGGTATATGAATAACATGTTTTTCAATGGCAAAAATCAATGAATATTGTTAATGCACAAACTGTAATTTCTCCGCATTGCAAGGTGCAATTCTGAAATTTTTTGCTTTTTCCTGCTCCTCTTAGCATGATAAAGAAAATTCAAAGAGAGTGAGATGCCAGCTCCTTTCATTCAGTCAGTAGCTTCAATCATTTCTGGACGTTTTTCAATGGCAAAAATCAATGAATATTGTAAATGCACAAACAGTAATTTCTCCGCATTGCAAGGTGCAATTCTGAATTTTTTTGCTTTTTCCTGCTCCTCTTAGCATGATAAAGAAGATTCAAAGAGAGTGAGATGCCAGCTCCTTTCATTCAGTCAGTAGCTTCAATCATTTCTGGACGTTTTTCAATGGCAAAAATCAATGAATATTGTAAATGCACAAACTGTAATTTCTCCGCATTGTAAGGTGCAATTCTGAATTTTTTTGCTTTTTCCTGCTCCTCTTAGCATGATAAAGAAGATTCAAAGAGAGTGAGATGCCAGCTCCTTTCATTCAGTCAGTAGCTTCAATCATTTCTGGACGTTTTTCAATGGCAAAAATCAATGAATATTGTAAATGCACAAACAGTAATTTCTCCGCATTGCAAGGTGCAATTCTGAAATTTTTTGCTTTTTCCTGCTCCCCTTAGCATGGTAAAGAAGATTCAAAGAGAGTGAGATGCCAGCTCCTTTCATTCAGTCAGTAGCTTCAATCATTTCTGGACGTTTTTCAATGGCAAAAATCAATGAATATTGTAAATGCACAAACAGAAATTTCTCCGCATTGCAAGGTGCAATTCTGAAATTTTTTGCTTTTTCCTGCTCCTCTTAGCATGATAAAGAAGATTCAAAGAGAGTGAGATGCCAGCTCCTTTCATTCAGTCAGTAGCTTCAAACATTTCTGGTATATGAATAACATGATGTTTTTCAATGGCAAAAATCAATGAATATTGTAAATGCACAAACAGTAATTTCTCCGCATTGCAAGGTGCAATTCTGAAATTTTTTGCTTTTTCCTGCTCCTCTTAGCATGATAAAGAAGATTCAAAGAGAGTGAGATGCCAGCTCCTTTCGTTCAGTCAGTAGCTTCAATCATTTCTGGACGTTTTTCAATGGCAAAAATCATTGAATATTGTAAATGCACAAACAGTAATTTCTCCACATTGCAAGGTGCAATTCTGAAATTTTTTACATTTTCCTGCTCCTCTTAGCATGATAAAGAAGATTCAAAGAGAGTGAGATGCCAGCTCCTTTCATTCAGTCAGTAGCTTCAATCATTTCTGGTATATGAATAACATGATGTTTTTCAATGGCAAAAATCAATGAATATTGTAAATGCACAAACAGTAATTTCTCCGCATTGCAAGGTGCAATTCTGAAATTTTTTGCTTTTTCCTGCTCCTCTTAGCATGATAAAGAAGATTCAAAGAGAGTGAGATGCCAGCTCCTTTCATTCAGTCAGTAGCTTCAATCATTTCTGGACGTTTTTCAATGGCAAAAATCAATGAATATTGTAAATGCACAAACAGTAATTTCTCCGCATTGCAAGGTGCAATTCTGAAATTTTTTGCTTTTTCCTGCTCCTCTTAGCATGATAAAGAAGATTCAAAGAGAGTGAGGTGCCAGCTCCTTTCATTCAGTCAGTAGCTTCAAACATTTCTGGTATATGAATAACATGTTTTTCAATGGCAAAAATCAATGAATATTGTAAATGCACAAACAGTAATTTCTCCGCATTGCAAGGAGCAATTCTGAAATTTTTTGCTTTTTCCTGCTCCTCTTAGCATGATAAAGAAGATTCAAAGAGAGTGAGATGCCAGCTCCTTTCATTCAGTCAGTAGCTTCAATCATTTCTGGACGTTTTTCAATGGCAAAAATCAATGAATATTGTAAATGCACAAACTGTAATTTCTCCGCATTGCAAGGTGCAATTCTGAAATTTTTTGCTTTTTCCTGCTCCTCTTAGCATGATAAAGAAGATTCAAAGAGAGTGAGATGCCAGCTCCTTTCATTCAGTCAGTAGCTTCAATCATTTCTGGACGTTTTTCAATGGCAAAAATCAATGAATATTGTAAATGCACAAACAGTAATTTCTCCGCATTGCAAGGTGCAATTCTGAAATTTTTTGCTTTTTCCTGCTCCTCTTAGCATGATAAAGAAGATTCAAAGAGAGTGAGATGCCAGCTCCTTTCATTCAGTCAGTAGCTGCAAACATTTCTGGTATATGAATAACATGATGTTTTTCAATGGCAAAAATTAATGAATATTGTAAATGCACAAACAGTAATTTCTCCGCATTGCAAGGTGCAATTCTGAAATTTTTTGCTTTTTCCAGCTCCTCTTAGCATGATAAAGAAGATTCAAAGAGAGTGAGATGCCAGCTCCTTTCATTCAGTCAGTAGCTTCAATCATTTCTGGACGTTTTTCAATGGCAAAAATCAATGAATATTGTAAATGCACAAACAGTAATTTCTCCGCATTGCAAGGTGCAATTCTGAAATTTTTTGCTTTATCCTGCTCCTCTTAGCATGATAAAGAAGATTCAAAGAGAGTGAGGTGCCAGCTCCTTTCATTCAGTCAGTAGCTTCAAACATTTCTGGTATATGAATAACATGTTTTTCAATGGCAAAAATCAATGAATATTGTAAATGCACAAACAGTAATTTCTCCGCATTGCAAGGTGCAATTCTGAAATTTTTTGCTTTTTCCTGCTCCTCTTAGCATGATAAAGAAAATTCAAAGAGAGTGAGATGCCAGCTCCTTTCATTCAGTCTGTAGCTTCAATCATTTCTGGACGTTTTTCAATGGCAAAAATCAATGAATATTGTAAATGCACAAACAGTAATTTCTCCGCATTGCAAGGTGCAATTCTGAAATTTTTTGCTTTTTCCTGCTCCTCTTAGCATGATAAAGAAGATTCAAAGAGAGTGAGATGCCAGCTCCTTTCATTCAGTCAGTAGCTTCAATCATTTCTGGACGTTTTTCAATGGCAAAAATCAATGAATATTGTAAATGCACAAACAGTAATTTCTCCGCATTGCAAGGTGCAATTCTGAAATTTTTTGCTTTTTCCTGCTCCTCTTAGCATGATAAAGAAGATTCAAAGTGAGTGAGATGCCAGCTCCTTTCATTCAGTCAGTAGCTTCAATCATTTCTGGACGTTTTTCAATGGCAAAAATCAATGAATATTGTAAATGTACAAACAGTAATTTCTCCGCATTGCAAGGTGCAATTCTGAAATTTTTTGCTTTTTCCTGCTCCTCTTAGCATGATAAAGAAGATTCAAAGAGAGTGAGGTTCCAGCTCCTTTCATTCAGTCAGTAGCTTCAAACATTTCTGGTATATGAATAACATGTTTTTCAATGGCAAAAATCAATGAATATTGTAAATGCACAAACAGTAATTTCTCCGCATTGCAAGGTGCAATTCTGAAATTTTTTGCTTTTTCCTGCTCCTCTTAACTTGATAAAGAAGATTCAAAGAGAGTGAGATGCCAGCTCCTTTCATTCAGTCAGTAGCTTCAATCATTTCTGGATGTTTTTCAATGGCAAAAATCAATGAATATTGTAAATGCACAAACTGTAATTTCTCCGCATTGTAAGGTGCAATTCTGAAATTTTTTGCTTTTTCCTGCTCCTCTTAGCATGATAAAGAAGATTCAAAGAGAGTGAGATGCCAGCTCCTTTCATTCAGTCAGTAGCTTCAATCATTTCTGGACGTTTTTCAATGGCAAAAATCAATGAATATTGTAAATGCACAAACAGTAATTTCTCCGCATTGCAAGGTGCAATTCTGAAATTTTTTGCTTTTTCCTGCTCCTCTTAGCATGATAAAGAAGATTCAAAGAGAGTGAGATGCCAGCTCCTTTCATTCAGTCAGTAGCTTCAAACATTTCTGGTATATGAATAACATGATGTTTTTCAATGGCAAAAATCAATAAATATTGTAAATGCACAAACAGTAATTTCTCCGCATTGCAAGGTGCAAGTCTGAAATTTTTTGCTTTTTCCTGCTCCTCTTAGCATGATAAAGAAGATTCAAAGAGAGTGAGATGCCAGCTCCTTTCATTCAGTCAGTAGCTTCAATCATTTCTGGACGTTTTTCAATGGCAAAAATCAATGAATATTGTAAATGCACAAACTGTAATTTCTCCGCATTGCAAGGTGCAATTCTGAAATTTTTTGCTTTTTCCTGCTCCTCTTAGCATGATAAAGAAGATTCAAAGAGAGTGAGATGCCAGCTCTTTTCATTCAGTCAGTAGCTTCAATCATTTCTGGACGTTTTTCAATGGCAAAAATCAATGAATATTGTAAATGCACAAACAGTAATTTCTCCGCATTGCAAGGTGCAATTCTGAAATTTTTTGCTTTTTCCTGCTCCTCTTAGCATGATAAAGAAGATTCAAAGAGAGTGAGATGCCAGCTCCTTTCATTCAATCAGTAGCTTCAAACATTTCTGGTATATGAATAACATGATGTTTTTCAATGGCAAAAATCAATGAATATTGTAAATGCACAAACAGTAATTTCTCCGCATTGCAAGGTGCAATTCTGAAATTTTTTGCTTTTTCCTGCTCCTCTTAGCATGATAAAGAAGATTCAAAGAGAGTGAGATGCCAGCTCCTTTCATTCAGTCAGTAGCTTCAATCATTTCTGGACGTTTTTCAATGGCAAAAATCAATGAATATTGTAAATGCACAAACAGTAATTTCTCCGCATTGCAAGGTGCAATTCTGAAATTTTTTGCTTTTTCCTGCTCCTCTTAGCATGATAAAGAAGATTCAAAGAGAGTGAGATGCCAGCTCCTTACATTCAGTCAGTAGCTTCAATCATTTCTGGTAAATGAATAACATGATGTTTTTCAATGGCAAAAATCAATTAATTTTGTAAATGCACAAACAGTAATTTCTCCGCATTGCAAGGTGCAATTCTGAAATTTTTTGCTTTTTCCTGCTCCTCTTAGCATGATAAAGAAGATTCAAAGAGAGTGAGATGCCAGCTCCTTTCATTCAGTCAGTAGCTTCAATCATTTCTGGACGTTTTTCAATGGCAAAAATCAATGAATATTGTAAATGCACAAACAGTAATTTTTCCGCATTGCAAGGTGCAATTCTGAAATTTTTTGCTTATTCCTGCTCCTCTTAGCATGATAAAGAAGATTCAAAGAGAGTGAGGTGCCAGCTCCTTTCATTCAGTCAGTAGCTTCAAACATTTCTGGTATATGAATAACGTTTTTCAATGGCAAAAATCAATGAATATTGTAAATGCACAAACAGTTATTTCTCCGCATTGCAAGGTGCAATTCTGAAATTTTTTGCTTTTTCCTGCTCCTCTTAGCATGATAAAGAAGATTCAAAGAGAGTGAGATGCCAGCTCCTTTCATTCAGTCAGTAGCTTCAATCATTTCTGGACGTTTTTCAATGGCAAAAATCAATGAATATTGTAAATGCACAAACAGTAATTTCTCCGCATTGCAAGGTGCAATTCTGAAATTTTTTGCTTTCTCCTGCTCCTCTTAGCATGATAAAGAAGATTCAAAGAGAGTGAGATGCCAGCTCCTTTCATTCAGTCAGTAGCTTCAATCATTTCTGGACGTTTTTCAATGGCAAAAATCAATGAATATTGTAAATGCACAAACAGTAATTTCTCCGCATTGCAAGGTGCAATTCTGAAATTTTTTGCTTTTTCCTGCTCCTCTTAGCATGATAAAGAAGATTCAAAGAGAGTGAGATGCCAGCTCCTTTCATTCAGTCAGTAGCTTCAATCATTTCTGGACGTTTTTCAATGGCAAAAATCAATGAATATTGTAAATGCACAAACAGTAATTTCTCCGCATTGCAAGGTGCAATTCTGAAATTTTTGCTTTTTCCTGCTCCTCTTAGCATGATAAAGAAGATTCAAAGAGAGTGAGGTGCCAGCTCCTTTCATTCAGTCAGTAGCTTCAAACATTTCTGGTATATGAATAACATGTTTTTCAATGGCAAAAATCAATGAATATTGTAAATGCACAAACAGTAATTTCTCCGCATTGCAAGGAGCAATTCTGAAATTTTTTGCTTTTTCCTGCTCCTCTTAGCATGATAAAGAAGATTCAAAGAGAGTGAGATGCCAGCTCCTTTCATTCAGTCAGTAGCTTCAATCATTTCTGTACGTTTTTCAATGGCAAAAATCAATGAATATTGTAAATGCACAAACTGTAATTTCTCCGCATTGCAAGGTGCAATTCTGAAATTTTTTGCTTTTTCCTGCTCCTCTTAGCATGATAAAGAAGATTCAAAGAGAGTGAGATGCCAGCTCTTTTCATTCAGTCAGTAGCTTCAATCATTTCTGGACGTTTTTCAATGGCAAAAATCAATGAATATTGTAAATGCACAAACAGTAATTTCTCCGCATTGCAAGGTGCAATTCTGAAATTTTTTGCTTTTTCCTGCTCCTCTTAGCATGATAAAGAAGATTCAAAGAGAGTGAGATGCCAGCTCCTTTCATTCAATCAGTAGCTTCAAACATTTCTGGTATATGAATAACATGATGTTTTTCAATGGCAAAAATCAATGAATATTGTAAATGCACAAACAGTAATTTCTCCGCATTGCAAGGTGCAATTCTGAAATTTTTTGCTTTTTCCTGCTCCTCTTAGCATGATAAAGAAGATTCAAAGAGAGTGAGATGCCAGCTCCTTTCATTCAGTCAGTAGCTTCAATCATTTCTGGACGTTTTTCAATGGCAAAAATCAATGAATATTGTAAATGCACAAACAGTAATTTCTCCGCATTGCAAGGTGCAATTCTGAAATTTTTTGCTTTTTCCTGCTCCTCTTAGCATGATAAAGAAGATTCAAAGAGAGTGAGGTGCCAGCTCCTTTCATTCAGTCAGTAGCTTCAAACATTTCTGGTATATGAATAACATGTTTTTCAATGGCAAAAATCAATGAATATTGTTAATGCACAAACTGTAATTTCTCCGCATTGCAAGGTGCAATTCTGACATTTTTTGCTTTTTCCTGCTCCTCTTAGCATGATAAAGAAAATTCAAAGAGAGTGAGATGCCAGCTCCTTTCATTCAGTCAGTAGCTTCAATCATTTCTGGACGTTTTTCAATGGCAAAAATCAATGAATATTGTAAATGCACAAACAGTAATTTCTCCGCATTGCAAGGTGCAATTCTGAATTTTTTTGCTTTTTCCTGCTCCTATTAGCATGATAAAGAAGATTCAAAGAGAGTGAGATGCCAGCTCCTTTCATTCAGTCAGTAGCTTCAATCATTTCTGGACGTTTTTCAATGGCAAAAATCAATGAATATTGTAAATGCACAAACTGTAATTTCTCCGCATTGTAAGGTGCAATTCTGAAATTTTTTGCTTTTTCCTGCTCCTCTTAGCATGATAAAGAAGATTCAAAGAGAGTGAGATGCCAGCTCCTTTCATTCAGTCAGTAGCTTCAATCATTTCTGGACGTTTTTCAATGGCAAAAATCAATGAATATTGTAAATGCACAAACAGTAATTTCTCCGCATTGCAAGGTGCAATTCTGAAATTTTTTGCTTTTTCCTGCTCCCCTTAGCATGGTAAAGAAGATTCAAAGAGAGTGAGATGCCAGCTCCTTTCATTCAGTCAGTAGCTTCAATCATTTCTGGACGTTTTTCAATGGCAAAAATCAATGAATATTGTAAATGCACAAACAGAAATTTCTCCGCATTGCAAGGTGCAATTCTGAAATTTTTTGCTTTTTCCTGCTCCTCTTAGCATGATAAAGAAGATTCAAAGAGAGTGAGATGCCAGCTCCTTTCATTCAGTCAGTAGCTTCAAACATTTCTGGTATATGAATAACATGATGTTTTTCAATGGCAAAAATCAATGAATATTGTAAATGCACAAACAGTAATTTCTCCGCATTGCAAGGTGCAATTCTGAAATTTTTTGCTTTTTCCTGCTCCTCTTAGCATGATAAAGAAGATTCAAAGAGAGTGAGATGCCAGCTCCTTTCGTTCAGTCAGTAGCTTCAATCATTTCTGGACGTTTTTCAATGGCAAAAATCATTGAATATTGTAAATGCACAAACAGTAATTTCTCCGCATTGCAAGGTGCAATTCTGAAATTTTTTACATTTTCCTGCTCCTCTTAGCATGATAAAGAAGATTCAAAGAGAGTGAGATGCCAGCTCCTTTCATTCAGTCAGTAGCTTCAATCATTTCTGGTATATGAATAACATGATGTTTTTCAATGGCAAAAATCAATGAATATTGTAAATGCACAAACAGTAATTTCTCCGCATTGCAAGGTGCAATTCTGAAATTTTTTGCTTTTTCCTGCTCCTCTTAGCATGATAAAGAAGATTCAAAGAGAGTGAGATGCCAGCTCCTTTCATTCAGTCAGTAGCTTCAATCATTTCTGGACGTTTTTCAATGGCAAAAATCAATGAATATTGTAAATGCACAAACAGTAATTTCTCCGCATTGCAAGGTGCAATTCTGAAATTTTTTGCTTTTTCCTGCTCCTCTTAGCATGATAAAGAAGATTCAAAGAGAGTGAGGTGCCAGCTCCTTTCATTCAGTCAGTAGCTTCAAACATTTCTGGTATATGAATAACATGTTTTTCAATGGCAAAAATCAATGAATATTGTAAATGCACAAACAGTAATTTCTCCGCATTGCAAGGAGCAATTCTGAAATTTTTTGCTTTTTCCTGCTCCTCTTAGCATGATAAAGAAGATTCAAAGAGAGTGAGATGCCAGCTCCTTTCATTCAGTCAGTAGCTTCAATCATTTCTGGACGTTTTTCAATGGCAAAAATCAATGAATATTGTAAATGCACAAACTGTAATTTCTCCGCATTGCAAGGTGCAATTCTGAAATTTTTTGCTTTTTCCTGCTCCTCTTAGCATGATAAAGAAGATTCAAAGAGAGTGAGATGCCAGCTCCTTTCATTCAGTCAGTAGCTTCAATCATTTCTGGACGTTTTTCAATGGCAAAAATCAATGAATATTGTAAATGCACAAACAGTAATTTCTCCGCATTGCAAGGTGCAATTCTGAAATTTTTTGCTTTTTCCTGCTCCTCTTAGCATGATAAAGAAGATTCAAAGAGAGTGAGATGCCAGCTCCTTTCATTCAGTCAGTAGCTTCAAACATTTCTGGTATATGAATAACATGATGTTTTTCAATGGCAAAAATTAATGAATATTGTAAATGCACAAACAGTAATTTCTCCGCATTGCAAGGTGCAATTCTGAAATTTTTTGCTTTTTCCAGCTCCTCTTAGCATGATAAAGAAGATTCAAAGAGAGTGAGATGCCAGCTCCTTTCATTCAGTCAGTAGCTTCAATCATTTCTGGACGTTTTTCAATGGCAAAAATCAATGAATATTGTAAATGCACAAACAGTAATTTCTCCGCATTGCAAGGTGCAATTCTGAAATTTTTTGCTTTATCCTGCTCCTCTTAGCATGATAAAGAAGATTCAAAGAGAGTGAGGTGCCAGCTCCTTTCATTCAGTCAGTAGCTTCAAACATTTCTGGTATATGAATAACATGTTTTTCAATGGCAAAAATCAATGAATATTGTAAATGCACAAACAGTAATTTCTCCGCATTGCAAGGTGCAATTCTGAAATTTTTTGCTTTTTCCTGCTCCTCTTAGCATGATAAAGAAAATTCAAAGAGAGTGAGATGCCAGCTCCTTTCATTCAGTCAGTAGCTTCAATCATTTCTGGACGTTTTTCAATGGCAAAAATCAATGAATATTGTAAATGCACAAACAGTAATTTCTCCGCATTGCAAGGTGCAATTCTGAAATTTTTTGCTTTTTCCTGCTCCTCTTAGCATGATAAAGAAGATTCAAAGAGAGTGAGATGCCAGCTCCTTTCATTCAGTCAGTAGCTTCAATCATTTCTGGACGTTTTTCAATGGCAAAAATCAATGAATATTGTAAATGCACAAACAGTAATTTCTCCGCATTGCAAGGTGCAATTCTGAAATTTTTTGCTTTTTCCTGCTCCTCTTAGCATGATAAAGAAGATTCAAAGTGAGTGAGATGCCAGCTCCTTTCATTCAGTCAGTAGCTTCAATCATTTCTGGACGTTTTTCAATGGCAAAAATCAATGAATATTGTAAATGTACAAACAGTAATTTCTCCGCATTGCAAGGTGCAATTCTGAAATTTTTTGCTTTTTCCTGCTCCTCTTAGCATGATAAAGAAGATTCAAAGAGAGTGAGGTTCCAGCTCCTTTCATTCAGTCAGTAGCTTCAAACATTTCTGGTATATGAATAACATGTTTTTCAATGGCAAAAATCAATGAATATTGTAAATGCACAAACAGTAATTTCTCCGCATTGCAAGGTGCAATTCTGAAATTTTTTGCTTTTTCCTGCTCCTCTTAACTTGATAAAGAAGATTCAAAGAGAGTGAGATTCCAGCTCCTTTCATTCAGTCAGTAGCTTCAATCATTTCTGGACGTTTTTCAATGGCAAAAATCAATGAATATTGTAAATGCACAAACTGTAATTTCTCCGCATTGTAAGGTGCAATTCTGAAATTTTTTGCTTTTTCCTGCTCCTCTTAGCATGATAAAGAAGATTCAAAGAGAGTGAGATGCCAGCTCCTTTCATTCAGTCAGTAGCTTCAATCATTTCTGGACGTTTTTCAATGGCAAAAATCAATGAATATTGTAAATGCACAAACAGTAATTTCTCCGCATTGCAAGGTGCAATTCTGAAATTTTTTGCTTTTTCCTGCTCCTCTTAGCATGATAAAGAAGATTCAAAGAGAGTGAGATGCCAGCTCCTTTCATTCAGTCAGTAGCTTCAAACATTTCTGGTATATGAATAACATGATGTTTTTCAATGGCAAAAATCAATAAATATTGTAAATGCACAAACAGTAATTTCTCCGCATTGCAAGGTGCAAGTCTGAAATTTTTTGCTTTTTCCTGCTCCTCTTAGCATGATAAAGAAGATTCAAAGAGAGTGAGAT
This sequence comes from Phyllobates terribilis, assembly GCF_046119375.1. Lineage (NCBI taxonomy): Eukaryota > Metazoa > Chordata > Amphibia > Anura > Dendrobatidae > Phyllobates > Phyllobates terribilis. The sequence continues at coordinate 3,912 of NW_027365736.1, read as the reverse complement.
GCCAGCTACTTTCATTCAGTCAGTAGCTTCAATCATTTCTGGACGTTTTTCAATGGTAAAAATCAATGAATATTGTAAATGCACAAACAGTAATTTCTCCGCATTGCAAGGTGCAATTCTGAAATTTTTTGCTTTTTCCTGCTCCTCTTAGCATGATAAAGAAGATTCAAAGAGAGTGAGATGCCAGCTCCTTTCATTCAGTCAGTAGCTTCAATCATTTCTGGACGTTTTTCAATGGCAAAAATCAATGAATATTGTAAATGCACAAACAGTAATTTCTTCGCATTGCAAGGTGCAATTCTGAAATGTTTTGCTTTTTCCTGCTCCTCTTAGCATGATAAAGAAGATTCAAAGAGAGTGAGATGCCAGCTCCTTTCATTCAGTCAGTAGCTTCAATCATTTCTGGTAAATGAATAACATGATGTTTTTCAATGGCAAAAATCAATGAATTTTGTAAATGCACAAACAGTAATTTCTCCGCATTGCAAGGCGCAATTCTGAAATTTTTTGCTTTTTCCTGCTCCTCTTAGCATGATAAAGAAGATTCAAAGAGAGTGAGATGCCAGCTCCTTTCATTCAGTCAGTAGCTTCAATCATTTCTGGACGTTTTTCAATGGCAAAAATCAATGAATATTGTAAATGCACAAACAGTAATTTCTCCGCATTGCAAGGTGCAATTCTGAAATTTTTTGCTTTTTCCTGCTCCTCTTAGCATGATAAAGAAGATTCAAAGAGAGTGAGATGCCAGCTCCTTTCATTCAGTCAGTAGCTTCAATCATTTCTGGATGTTTTTCAATGGCAAAAGTCAATGAATATTGTAAATGCACAAACTGTAATTTCTTCGCATTGCAAGGTGCAATTCTGAAATTTTTTGCTTTTCCTGCTCCTCTTAGCATGATAAAGAAGATTCATAGAGAGTGAGATGCCAGCTCCTTTCATTCAGTCAGTAGCTTCAATCATTTCTGGACGTTTTTCAATGGCAAAAATCAATGAATATTGTAATTGCACAAACAGTAATTTCTCCGCATTGCAAGGTGCAATTCTGAAATTTTTTGCTTTTTCCTGCTCCTCTTAGCATGATAAAGAAGATTCAAAGAGAGTGAGATGCCAGCTCCTTTCATTCAGTCAGTAGCTTCAAACATTTCTGGTATATGAATAACATGATGTTTTTCAATGGCAAAAATCAATGAATATTGTAAATGCACAAACAGTAATTTCTCCGCATTGCAAGGTGCAATTCTGAAATTTTTTGCTTTTTCCTGCTCCTCTTAGCATGATAAAGAAGATTCAAAGAGAGTGAGATGCCAGCTCCTTTCATTCAGTCAGTAGCTTCAATCATTTCTGGACGTTTTTCAATGGCAAAAATCAATGAATATTGTAAATGCACAAACAGTAATTTCTCCGCATTGCAAGGTGCAATTCTGAAATTTTTTGCTTTTTCCTGCTCCTCTTAGCATGATAAAGAAGATTCAAAGAGAGTGAGATGCCAGCTCCTTTCATTCAGTCAGTAGCTTCAATCATTTCTGGACGTTTTTCAATGGCAAAAATCAATGAATATTGTAAATGCACAAACTGTAATTTCTCCGCATTGTAAGGTGCAATTCTGAAATTTTTTGCTTTTTCCTGCTCCTCTTAGCATGATAAAGAAGATTCAAAGAGAGTGAGATGCCAGCTCCTTTCATTCAGTCAGTAGCTTCAATCATTTCTGGACGTTTTTCAATGGCAAAAATCAATGAATATTGTAAATGCACAAACAGTAATTTCTCCGCATTGCAAGGTGCAATTCTGAAATTTTTTGCTTTTTCCTGCTCCTCTTAGCATGATAAAGAAGATTCAAAGAGAGTGAGATGCCAGCTCCTTTCATTCAGTCAGTAGCTTCAAACATTTCTGGTATATGAATAACATGATGTTTTTCAATGGCAAAAATCAATGAATATTGTAAATGCACAAACAGTAATTTCTCCGCATTGCAAGGTGCAAGTCTGAAATTTTTTGCTTTTTCCTGCTCCTCTTAGCATGATAAAGAAGATTCAAAGAGAGTGAGATGCCAGCTACTTTCATTCAGTCAGTAGCTTCAATCATTTCTGGACGTTTTTCAATGGTAAAAATCAATGAATATTGTAAATGCACAAACAGTAATTTCTCCGCATTGCAAGGTGCAATTCTGAAATTTTTTGCTTTTTCCTGCTCCTCTTAGCATGATAAAGAAGATTCAAAGAGAGTGAGATGCCAGCTCCTTTCATTCAGTCAGTAGCTTCAATCATTTCTGGACGTTTTTCAATGGCAAAAATCAATGAATATTGTAAATGCACAAACAGTAATTTCTCCGCATTGCAAGGTGCAATTCTGAAATTTTTTGCTTTTTCCTGCTCCTCTTAGCATGATAAAGAAGTTTCAAAGAGAGTGAGATGCCAGCTCCTTTCATTCAGTCAGTAGCTTCAATCATTTCTGGTAAATGAATAACATGATGTTTTTCAATGGCAAAAATCAATGAATTTTGTAAATGCACAAACACTAATTTCTCCGCATTGCAAGGCGCAATTCTGAAATTTTTTGCTTTTTCCTGCTCCTCTTAGCATGATAAAGAAGATTCAAAGAGAGTGAGATGCCAGCTCCTTTCATTCAGTCAGTAGCTTCAATCATTTCTGGACGTTTTCAATGGCAAAAATCAATGAATATTGTAAATGCACAAACAGTAATTTCTCCGCATTGCAAGGTGCAATTCTGAAATTTTTTGCTTTTTCCTGCTCCTCTTAGCATGATAAAGAAGATTCAAAGAGAGTGAGGTGCCAGCTCCTTTCATTCAGTCAGTAGCTTCAAACATTTCTGGTATATGAATAACATGTTTTTCAATGGCAAAAATCAATGAATATTGTAAATGCACAAACAGTAATTTCTCCGCAATGCAAGGAGCAATTCTGAAATTTTTTGCTTTTTCCTGCTCCTCTTAGCATGATAAAGAAGATTCAAAGAGAGTGAGATGCCAGCTCCTTTCATTCAGTCAGTAGCTTCAATCATTTCTGGACGTTTTTCAATGGCAAAAATCAATGAATATTGTAAATGCACAAACAGTAATTTCTCCGCATTGCAAGGTGCAATTCTGAAATTTTTTGCTTTTTCCTGCTCCTCTTAGCATGATAAAGAAGATTCAAAGAGAGTGAGATGCCAGCTCCTTTCATTCAGTCAGTAGCTTCAATCATTTCTGGACGTTTTTCAATGGCAAAAATCAATGAATATTGTAAATGCACAAACTGTAATTTCTCCGCATTGCAAGGTGCAATTCTGAAATTTTTTGCTTTTTCCTGCTCCTCTTAGCATGATAAAGAAGATTCAAAGAGAGTGAGATGCCAGCTCCTTTCATTCAGTCAGTAGCTTCAAACATTTCTGGTATATGAATAACATGTTTTTCAATGGCAAAAATCAATGAATATTGTAAATGCACAAACAGTAATTTCTCCGCATTGCAAGGTGCAATTCTGAAATTTTTTGCTTTTTCCTGCTCCTCTTAGCATGATAAAGAAGATTCAAAGAGAGTGAGATGCCAGCTCCTTTCATTCAGTCAGTAGCTTCAAACATTTCTGGTATATGAATAACATGATGTTTTTCAATGGCAAAAATCAATGAATATTGTAAATGCACAAACAGTAATTTCTCCGCATTGCAAGGTGCAATTCTGAAATTTTTTGCTTTTTCCTGCTCCTCTTAGCATGATAAAGAAGATTCAAAGAGAGTGAGATGCCAGCTCCTTTCATTCAGTCAGTAGCTTCAAACATTTCTGGTATATGAATAACATGATGTTTTTCAATGGCAAAAATCAATGAATATTGTAAATGCACAAACAGTAATTTCTCCGCATTGCAAGGTGCAATTCTGAAATTTTTTGCTTTTTCCTGCTCCTCTTAGCATGATAAA
>NW_027365735.1:0-96160 GCF_046119375.1 Phyllobates terribilis | reverse complement strand
AGCAAATGCCCTTGTTATCAACAGCAGCCTTATTAAACTCACCCGAGCTAACAGGTATGTGCGCTGGTTACACTGCTGCGCTTAAAATTTCTTTTTTGGTTTGCTACAATGCCTTTTCTGAAACGTTGTCTCCTTCTGCTGGAACACTGACTTCTTTCATTTAATGCCTGCAGACTATAAAAGAGAACCCAACCCAAAAAGTTTGGTTGATTAGTCTGTGGCATTCTGTTAAACTGTTGCTTATGGCGGTCTCTGTGAGCTTCTCAGCGACATTCAGCCAGCCAGGTATCCTGCCTGCAGTAGATGGAATGTGGCAATGGAACGCTGGCTGCGCGTGTCATAATAGGCTCTGAGCCTTTATATACCTGTGCACAGCAGCAGCCACCTTCAGTCTGCTGCTGGACAGCCAGCAGCAGCAGCAGCAGCAGGAGAGGTATGTAATCAGGAGCCCTCCTGCTAAGGGTAGACAGCTGCTCGTTCCACCCCACCCCCCGCCTTAATTGGTTCTCCTCCCTTCCAACGGTGTTGAGGCGGGTGGGAACAGCAGGGGGTGAAGGTGCTGTGTTTAAAGAGGTGGAGTTATGCAGATCTAAAACGCGTGGATTGCAGCAGCAGCAAGCCGAAAAGTGCAGGCATGTAAGGGATCTAGAGGTTGACAACATGTCTTCTTAACGGGAGTCCAGGAGCTCATCTCCACAAATGGACTTTTTAGGATCCTTGGGTGGCTCCGTAGTTTGAAACCAATTCTGGTTATCGCTTCTCGGCCTTTTGGCTAAGATCAAGTGTAGTATCTGTTCTTATCAGTTTAATATCTGATACGTCCCCTATCTGGGGACCATATATTAAATGGATTTTTAGAACAGGGAGATGGAAAAAGAGCTTGCTCTGTCCACTCCACGCATTGACCTGGTATTGCAGTATCTCCAGGACCGGTGCACCCCTTCTTTAATGCAGTTTCTAAAATCAGAAAGAATTGAATTCAATGTTTTTTGTTCATTTTGCTTGTTTGTCGGATTTTGGGATGGACTCTTTGGCTCTGCTTTTCTTCTCCTCATTGGATTTTTCATGTTCAAAGTTGCAGAAGCCAGATTACAAGCTCATTTTGGTTCAACTTCAGCAACTGTGCATTGCATTGCCATGTAATGTGATGCAATGCTATCTTTCTAGCTCTCCCTTTCTACTTCCTTTTGGATAAACAGACATATTAGGCAAGCATTTTGGAGCTTTCACCTAAATAACTACAGGTGGTGAGATAAGCTGCACAATATAATTGACCTTTCAGTATATTGTTGCACACACACCATCTATTTAGCAAATGCCCTTGTTATCAACAGCAGCCTTTTAAACTCACCCGAGCTAACAGGTATGTGCGCTGGTTACACTGCTGCGCTTAAAATTTCTTTTTTGGTTTGCTACAATGCCTTTTCTGAAACGTTGTCTCCTTCTGCTGGAACACTGACTTCTTTCATTTAATGCCTGCAGACTATAAAAGAGAACCCAACCCAAAAAGTTTGGTTGATTAGTCTGTGGCATTCTGTTAAACTGTTGCTTATGGCGGTCTCTGTGAGCTTCTCAGCGACATTCAGCCAGCCAGGTATCCTGCCTGCAGTAGATGGAATGTGGCAATGGAACGCTGGCTGCGCGTGTCATAATAGGCTCTGAGCCTTTATATACCTGTGCACAGCAGCAGCCACCTTCAGTCTGCTGCTGGACAGCCAGCAGCAGCAGCAGCAGCAGGAGAGGTATGTAATCAGGAGCCCTCCTGCTAAGGGTAGACAGCTGCTCGTTCCACCCCACCCCCCGCCTTAATTGGTTCTCCTCCCTTCCAACGGTGTTGAGGCGGGTGGGAACAGCAGGGGGTGAAGGTGCTGTGTTTAAAGAGGTGGAGTTATGCAGATCTAAAACGCGTGGATTGCAGCAGCAGCAAGCCGAAAAGTGCAGGCATGTAAGGGATCTAGAGGTTGACAACATGTCTTCTTAACGGGAGTCCAGGAGCTCATCTCCACAAATGGACTTTTTAGGATCCTTGGGTGGCTCCGTAGTTTGAAACCAATTCTGGTTATCGCTTCTCGGCCTTTTGGCTAAGATCAAGTGTAGTATCTGTTCTTATCAGTTTAATATCTGATACGTCCCCTATCTGGGGACCATATATTAAATGGATTTTTAGAACAGGGAGATGGAAAAAGAGCTTGCTCTGTCCACTCCACGCATTGACCTGGTATTGCAGTATCTCCAGGACCGGTGCACCCCTTCTTTAATGCAGTTTCTAAAATCAGAAAGAATTGAATTCAATGTTTTTTGTTCATTTTGCTTGTTTGTCGGATTTTGGGATGGACTCTTTGGCTCTGCTTTTCTTCTCCTCATTGGATTTTTCATGTTCAAAGTTGCAGAAGCCAGATTACAAGCTCATTTTGGTTCAACTTCAGCAACTGTGCATTGCATTGCCATGTAATGTGATGCAATGCTATCTTTCTAGCTCTCCCTTTCTACTTCCTTTTGGATAAACAGACATATTAGGCAAGCATTTTGGAGCTTTCACCTAAATAACTACAGGTGGTGAGATAAGCTGCACAATATAATTGACCTTTCAGTATATTGTTGCACACACACCATCTATTTAGCAAATGCCCTTGTTATCAACAGCAGCCTTTTAAACTCACCCGAGCTAACAGGTATGTGCGCTGGTTACACTGCTGCGCTTAAAATTTCTTTTTTGGTTTGCTACAATGCCTTTTCTGAAACGTTGTCTCCTTCTGCTGGAACACTGACTTCTTTCATTTAATGCCTGCAGACTATAAAAGAGAACCCAACCCAAAAAGTTTGGTTGATTAGTCTGTGGCATTCTGTTAAACTGTTGCTTATGGCGGTCTCTGTGAGCTTCTCAGCGACATTCAGCCAGCCAGGTATCCTGCCTGCAGTAGATGGAATGTGGCAATGGAACGCTGGCTGCGCGTGTCATAATAGGCTCTGAGCCTTTATATACCTGTGCACAGCAGCAGCCACCTTCAGTCTGCTGCTGGACAGCCAGCAGCAGCAGCAGCAGCAGGAGAGGTATGTAATCAGGAGCCCTCCTGCTAAGGGTAGACAGCTGCTCGTTCCACCCCACCCCCCGCCTTAATTGGTTCTCCTCCCTTCCAACGGTGTTGAGGCGGGTGGGAACAGCAGGGGGTGAAGGTGCTGTGTTTAAAGAGGTGGAGTTATGCAGATCTAAAACGCGTGGATTGCAGCAGCAGCAAGCCGAAAAGTGCAGGCATGTAAGGGATCTAGAGGTTGACAACATGTCTTCTTAACGGGAGTCCAGGAGCTCATCTCCACAAATGGACTTTTTAGGATCCTTGGGTGGCTCCGTAGTTTGAAACCAATTCTGGTTATCGCTTCTCGGCCTTTTGGCTAAGATCAAGTGTAGTATCTGTTCTTATCAGTTTAATATCTGATACGTCCCCTATCTGGGGACCATATATTAAATGGATTTTTAGAACAGGGAGATGGAAAAAGAGCTTGCTCTGTCCACTCCACGCATTGACCTGGTATTGCAGTATCTCCAGGACCGGTGCACCCCTTCTTTAATGCAGTTTCTAAAATCAGAAAGAATTGAATTCAATGTTTTTTGTTCATTTTGCTTGTTTGTCGGATTTTGGGATGGACTCTTTGGCTCTGCTTTTCTTCTCCTCATTGGATTTTTCATGTTCAAAGTTGCAGAAGCCAGATTACAAGCTCATTTTGGTTCAACTTCAGCAACTGTGCATTGCATTGCCATGTAATGTGATGCAATGCTATCTTTCTAGCTCTCCCTTTCTACTTCCTTTTGGATAAACAGACATATTAGGCAAGCATTTTGGAGCTTTCACCTAAATAACTACAGGTGGTGAGATAAGCTGCACAATATAATTGACCTTTCAGTATATTGTTGCACACACACCATCTATTTAGCAAATGCCCTTGTTATCAACAGCAGCCTTTTAAACTCACCCGAGCTAACAGGTATGTGCGCTGGTTACACTGCTGCGCTTAAAATTTCTTTTTTGGTTTGCTACAATGCCTTTTCTGAAACGTTGTCTCCTTCTGCTGGAACACTGACTTCTTTCATTTAATGCCTGCAGACTATAAAAGAGAACCCAACCCAAAAAGTTTGGTTGATTAGTCTGTGGCATTCTGTTAAACTGTTGCTTATGGCGGTCTCTGTGAGCTTCTCAGCGACATTCAGCCAGCCAGGTATCCTGCCTGCAGTAGATGGAATGTGGCAATGGAACGCTGGCTGCGCGTGTCATAATAGGCTCTGAGCCTTTATATACCTGTGCACAGCAGCAGCCACCTTCAGTCTGCTGCTGGACAGCCAGCAGCAGCAGCAGCAGCAGGAGAGGTATGTAATCAGGAGCCCTCCTGCTAAGGGTAGACAGCTGCTCGTTCCACCCCACCCCCCGCCTTAATTGGTTCTCCTCCCTTCCAACGGTGTTGAGGCGGGTGGGAACAGCAGGGGGTGAAGGTGCTGTGTTTAAAGAGGTGGAGTTATGCAGATCTAAAACGCGTGGATTGCAGCAGCAGCAAGCCGAAAAGTGCAGGCATGTAAGGGATCTAGAGGTTGACAACATGTCTTCTTAACGGGAGTCCAGGAGCTCATCTCCACAAATGGACTTTTTAGGATCCTTGGGTGGCTCCGTAGTTTGAAACCAATTCTGGTTATCGCTTCTCGGCCTTTTGGCTAAGATCAAGTGTAGTATCTGTTCTTATCAGTTTAATATCTGATACGTCCCCTATCTGGGGACCATATATTAAATGGATTTTTAGAACAGGGAGATGGAAAAAGAGCTTGCTCTGTCCACTCCACGCATTGACCTGGTATTGCAGTATCTCCAGGACCGGTGCACCCCTTCTTTAATGCAGTTTCTAAAATCAGAAAGAATTGAATTCAATGTTTTTTGTTCATTTTGCTTGTTTGTCGGATTTTGGGATGGACTCTTTGGCTCTGCTTTTCTTCTCCTCATTGGATTTTTCATGTTCAAAGTTGCAGAAGCCAGATTACAAGCTCATTTTGGTTCAACTTCAGCAACTGTGCATTGCATTGCCATGTAATGTGATGCAATGCTATCTTTCTAGCTCTCCCTTTCTACTTCCTTTTGGATAAACAGACATATTAGGCAAGCATTTTGGAGCTTTCACCTAAATAACTACAGGTGGTGAGATAAGCTGCACAATATAATTGACCTTTCAGTATATTGTTGCACACACACCATCTATTTAGCAAATGCCCTTGTTATCAACAGCAGCCTTTTAAACTCACCCGAGCTAACAGGTATGTGCGCTGGTTACACTGCTGCGCTTAAAATTTCTTTTTTGGTTTGCTACAATGCCTTTTCTGAAACGTTGTCTCCTTCTGCTGGAACACTGACTTCTTTCATTTAATGCCTGCAGACTATAAAAGAGAACCCAACCCAAAAAGTTTGGTTGATTAGTCTGTGGCATTCTGTTAAACTGTTGCTTATGGCGGTCTCTGTGAGCTTCTCAGCGACATTCAGCCAGCCAGGTATCCTGCCTGCAGTAGATGGAATGTGGCAATGGAACGCTGGCTGCGCGTGTCATAATAGGCTCTGAGCCTTTATATACCTGTGCACAGCAGCAGCCACCTTCAGTCTGCTGCTGGACAGCCAGCAGCAGCAGCAGCAGCAGGAGAGGTATGTAATCAGGAGCCCTCCTGCTAAGGGTAGACAGCTGCTCGTTCCACCCCACCCCCCGCCTTAATTGGTTCTCCTCCCTTCCAACGGTGTTGAGGCGGGTGGGAACAGCAGGGGGTGAAGGTGCTGTGTTTAAAGAGGTGGAGTTATGCAGATCTAAAACGCGTGGATTGCAGCAGCAGCAAGCCGAAAAGTGCAGGCATGTAAGGGATCTAGAGGTTGACAACATGTCTTCTTAACGGGAGTCCAGGAGCTCATCTCCACAAATGGACTTTTTAGGATCCTTGGGTGGCTCCGTAGTTTGAAACCAATTCTGGTTATCGCTTCTCGGCCTTTTGGCTAAGATCAAGTGTAGTATCTGTTCTTATCAGTTTAATATCTGATACGTCCCCTATCTGGGGACCATATATTAAATGGATTTTTAGAACAGGGAGATGGAAAAAGAGCTTGCTCTGTCCACTCCACGCATTGACCTGGTATTGCAGTATCTCCAGGACCGGTGCACCCCTTCTTTAATGCAGTTTCTAAAATCAGAAAGAATTGAATTCAATGTTTTTTGTTCATTTTGCTTGTTTGTCGGATTTTGGGATGGACTCTTTGGCTCTGCTTTTCTTCTCCTCATTGGATTTTTCATGTTCAAAGTTGCAGAAGCCAGATTACAAGCTCATTTTGGTTCAACTTCAGCAACTGTGCATTGCATTGCCATGTAATGTGATGCAATGCTATCTTTCTAGCTCTCCCTTTCTACTTCCTTTTGGATAAACAGACATATTAGGCAAGCATTTTGGAGCTTTCACCTAAATAACTACAGGTGGTGAGATAAGCTGCACAATATAATTGACCTTTCAGTATATTGTTGCACACACACCATCTATTTAGCAAATGCCCTTGTTATCAACAGCAGCCTTTTAAACTCACCCGAGCTAACAGGTATGTGCGCTGGTTACACTGCTGCGCTTAAAATTTCTTTTTTGGTTTGCTACAATGCCTTTTCTGAAACGTTGTCTCCTTCTGCTGGAACACTGACTTCTTTCATTTAATGCCTGCAGACTATAAAAGAGAACCCAACCCAAAAAGTTTGGTTGATTAGTCTGTGGCATTCTGTTAAACTGTTGCTTATGGCGGTCTCTGTGAGCTTCTCAGCGACATTCAGCCAGCCAGGTATCCTGCCTGCAGTAGATGGAATGTGGCAATGGAACGCTGGCTGCGCGTGTCATAATAGGCTCTGAGCCTTTATATACCTGTGCACAGCAGCAGCCACCTTCAGTCTGCTGCTGGACAGCCAGCAGCAGCAGCAGCAGCAGGAGAGGTATGTAATCAGGAGCCCTCCTGCTAAGGGTAGACAGCTGCTCGTTCCACCCCACCCCCCGCCTTAATTGGTTCTCCTCCCTTCCAACGGTGTTGAGGCGGGTGGGAACAGCAGGGGGTGAAGGTGCTGTGTTTAAAGAGGTGGAGTTATGCAGATCTAAAACGCGTGGATTGCAGCAGCAGCAAGCCGAAAAGTGCAGGCATGTAAGGGATCTAGAGGTTGACAACATGTCTTCTTAACGGGAGTCCAGGAGCTCATCTCCACAAATGGACTTTTTAGGATCCTTGGGTGGCTCCGTAGTTTGAAACCAATTCTGGTTATCGCTTCTCGGCCTTTTGGCTAAGATCAAGTGTAGTATCTGTTCTTATCAGTTTAATATCTGATACGTCCCCTATCTGGGGACCATATATTAAATGGATTTTTAGAACAGGGAGATGGAAAAAGAGCTTGCTCTGTCCACTCCACGCATTGACCTGGTATTGCAGTATCTCCAGGACCGGTGCACCCCTTCTTTAATGCAGTTTCTAAAATCAGAAAGAATTGAATTCAATGTTTTTTGTTCATTTTGCTTGTTTGTCGGATTTTGGGATGGACTCTTTGGCTCTGCTTTTCTTCTCCTCATTGGATTTTTCATGTTCAAAGTTGCAGAAGCCAGATTACAAGCTCATTTTGGTTCAACTTCAGCAACTGTGCATTGCATTGCCATGTAATGTGATGCAATGCTATCTTTCTAGCTCTCCCTTTCTACTTCCTTTTGGATAAACAGACATATTAGGCAAGCATTTTGGAGCTTTCACCTAAATAACTACAGGTGGTGAGATAAGCTGCACAATATAATTGACCTTTCAGTATATTGTTGCACACACACCATCTATTTAGCAAATGCCCTTGTTATCAACAGCAGCCTTTTAAACTCACCCGAGCTAACAGGTATGTGCGCTGGTTACACTGCTGCGCTTAAAATTTCTTTTTTGGTTTGCTACAATGCCTTTTCTGAAACGTTGTCTCCTTCTGCTGGAACACTGACTTCTTTCATTTAATGCCTGCAGACTATAAAAGAGAACCCAACCCAAAAAGTTTGGTTGATTAGTCTGTGGCATTCTGTTAAACTGTTGCTTATGGCGGTCTCTGTGAGCTTCTCAGCGACATTCAGCCAGCCAGGTATCCTGCCTGCAGTAGATGGAATGTGGCAATGGAACGCTGGCTGCGCGTGTCATAATAGGCTCTGAGCCTTTATATACCTGTGCACAGCAGCAGCCACCTTCAGTCTGCTGCTGGACAGCCAGCAGCAGCAGCAGCAGCAGGAGAGGTATGTAATCAGGAGCCCTCCTGCTAAGGGTAGACAGCTGCTCGTTCCACCCCACCCCCCGCCTTAATTGGTTCTCCTCCCTTCCAACGGTGTTGAGGCGGGTGGGAACAGCAGGGGGTGAAGGTGCTGTGTTTAAAGAGGTGGAGTTATGCAGATCTAAAACGCGTGGATTGCAGCAGCAGCAAGCCGAAAAGTGCAGGCATGTAAGGGATCTAGAGGTTGACAACATGTCTTCTTAACGGGAGTCCAGGAGCTCATCTCCACAAATGGACTTTTTAGGATCCTTGGGTGGCTCCGTAGTTTGAAACCAATTCTGGTTATCGCTTCTCGGCCTTTTGGCTAAGATCAAGTGTAGTATCTGTTCTTATCAGTTTAATATCTGATACGTCCCCTATCTGGGGACCATATATTAAATGGATTTTTAGAACAGGGAGATGGAAAAAGAGCTTGCTCTGTCCACTCCACGCATTGACCTGGTATTGCAGTATCTCCAGGACCGGTGCACCCCTTCTTTAATGCAGTTTCTAAAATCAGAAAGAATTGAATTCAATGTTTTTTGTTCATTTTGCTTGTTTGTCGGATTTTGGGATGGACTCTTTGGCTCTGCTTTTCTTCTCCTCATTGGATTTTTCATGTTCAAAGTTGCAGAAGCCAGATTACAAGCTCATTTTGGTTCAACTTCAGCAACTGTGCATTGCATTGCCATGTAATGTGATGCAATGCTATCTTTCTAGCTCTCCCTTTCTACTTCCTTTTGGATAAACAGACATATTAGGCAAGCATTTTGGAGCTTTCACCTAAATAACTACAGGTGGTGAGATAAGCTGCACAATATAATTGACCTTTCAGTATATTGTTGCACACACACCATCTATTTAGCAAATGCCCTTGTTATCAACAGCAGCCTTTTAAACTCACCCGAGCTAACAGGTATGTGCGCTGGTTACACTGCTGCGCTTAAAATTTCTTTTTTGGTTTGCTACAATGCCTTTTCTGAAACGTTGTCTCCTTCTGCTGGAACACTGACTTCTTTCATTTAATGCCTGCAGACTATAAAAGAGAACCCAACCCAAAAAGTTTGGTTGATTAGTCTGTGGCATTCTGTTAAACTGTTGCTTATGGCGGTCTCTGTGAGCTTCTCAGCGACATTCAGCCAGCCAGGTATCCTGCCTGCAGTAGATGGAATGTGGCAATGGAACGCTGGCTGCGCGTGTCATAATAGGCTCTGAGCCTTTATATACCTGTGCACAGCAGCAGCCACCTTCAGTCTGCTGCTGGACAGCCAGCAGCAGCAGCAGCAGCAGGAGAGGTATGTAATCAGGAGCCCTCCTGCTAAGGGTAGACAGCTGCTCGTTCCACCCCACCCCCCGCCTTAATTGGTTCTCCTCCCTTCCAACGGTGTTGAGGCGGGTGGGAACAGCAGGGGGTGAAGGTGCTGTGTTTAAAGAGGTGGAGTTATGCAGATCTAAAACGCGTGGATTGCAGCAGCAGCAAGCCGAAAAGTGCAGGCATGTAAGGGATCTAGAGGTTGACAACATGTCTTCTTAACGGGAGTCCAGGAGCTCATCTCCACAAATGGACTTTTTAGGATCCTTGGGTGGCTCCGTAGTTTGAAACCAATTCTGGTTATCGCTTCTCGGCCTTTTGGCTAAGATCAAGTGTAGTATCTGTTCTTATCAGTTTAATATCTGATACGTCCCCTATCTGGGGACCATATATTAAATGGATTTTTAGAACAGGGAGATGGAAAAAGAGCTTGCTCTGTCCACTCCACGCATTGACCTGGTATTGCAGTATCTCCAGGACCGGTGCACCCCTTCTTTAATGCAGTTTCTAAAATCAGAAAGAATTGAATTCAATGTTTTTTGTTCATTTTGCTTGTTTGTCGGATTTTGGGATGGACTCTTTGGCTCTGCTTTTCTTCTCCTCATTGGATTTTTCATGTTCAAAGTTGCAGAAGCCAGATTACAAGCTCATTTTGGTTCAACTTCAGCAACTGTGCATTGCATTGCCATGTAATGTGATGCAATGCTATCTTTCTAGCTCTCCCTTTCTACTTCCTTTTGGATAAACAGACATATTAGGCAAGCATTTTGGAGCTTTCACCTAAATAACTACAGGTGGTGAGATAAGCTGCACAATATAATTGACCTTTCAGTATATTGTTGCACACACACCATCTATTTAGCAAATGCCCTTGTTATCAACAGCAGCCTTTTAAACTCACCCGAGCTAACAGGTATGTGCGCTGGTTACACTGCTGCGCTTAAAATTTCTTTTTTGGTTTGCTACAATGCCTTTTCTGAAACGTTGTCTCCTTCTGCTGGAACACTGACTTCTTTCATTTAATGCCTGCAGACTATAAAAGAGAACCCAACCCAAAAAGTTTGGTTGATTAGTCTGTGGCATTCTGTTAAACTGTTGCTTATGGCGGTCTCTGTGAGCTTCTCAGCGACATTCAGCCAGCCAGGTATCCTGCCTGCAGTAGATGGAATGTGGCAATGGAACGCTGGCTGCGCGTGTCATAATAGGCTCTGAGCCTTTATATACCTGTGCACAGCAGCAGCCACCTTCAGTCTGCTGCTGGACAGCCAGCAGCAGCAGCAGCAGGAGAGGTATGTAATCAGGAGCCCTCCTGCTAAGGGTAGACAGCTGCTCGTTCCACCCCACCCCCCGCCTTAATTGGTTCTCCTCCCTTCCAACGGTGTTGAGGCGGGTGGGAACAGCAGGGGGTGAAGGTGCTGTGTTTAAAGAGGTGGAGTTATGCAGATCTAAAACGCGTGGATTGCAGCAGCAGCAAGCCGAAAAGTGCAGGCATGTAAGGGATCTAGAGGTTGACAACATGTCTTCTTAACGGGAGTCCAGGAGCTCATCTCCACAAATGGACTTTTTAGGATCCTTGGGTGGCTCCGTAGTTTGAAACCAATTCTGGTTATCGCTTCTCGGCCTTTTGGCTAAGATCAAGTGTAGTATCTGTTCTTATCAGTTTAATATCTGATACGTCCCCTATCTGGGGACCATATATTAAATGGATTTTTAGAACAGGGAGATGGAAAAAGAGCTTGCTCTGTCCACTCCACGCATTGACCTGGTATTGCAGTATCTCCAGGACCGGTGCACCCCTTCTTTAATGCAGTTTCTAAAATCAGAAAGAATTGAATTCAATGTTTTTTGTTCATTTTGCTTGTTTGTCGGATTTTGGGATGGACTCTTTGGCTCTGCTTTTCTTCTCCTCATTGGATTTTTCATGTTCAAAGTTGCAGAAGCCAGATTACAAGCTCATTTTGGTTCAACTTCAGCAACTGTGCATTGCATTGCCATGTAATGTGATGCAATGCTATCTTTCTAGCTCTCCCTTTCTACTTCCTTTTGGATAAACAGACATATTAGGCAAGCATTTTGGAGCTTTCACCTAAATAACTACAGGTGGTGAGATAAGCTGCACAATATAATTGACCTTTCAGTATATTGTTGCACACACACCATCTATTTAGCAAATGCCCTTGTTATCAACAGCAGCCTTTTAAACTCACCCGAGCTAACAGGTATGTGCGCTGGTTACACTGCTGCGCTTAAAATTTCTTTTTTGGTTTGCTACAATGCCTTTTCTGAAACGTTGTCTCCTTCTGCTGGAACACTGACTTCTTTCATTTAATGCCTGCAGACTATAAAAGAGAACCCAACCCAAAAAGTTTGGTTGATTAGTCTGTGGCATTCTGTTAAACTGTTGCTTATGGCGGTCTCTGTGAGCTTCTCAGCGACATTCAGCCAGCCAGGTATCCTGCCTGCAGTAGATGGAATGTGGCAATGGAACGCTGGCTGCGCGTGTCATAATAGGCTCTGAGCCTTTATATACCTGTGCACAGCAGCAGCCACCTTCAGTCTGCTGCTGGACAGCCAGCAGCAGCAGCAGCAGGAGAGGTATGTAATCAGGAGCCCTCCTGCTAAGGGTAGACAGCTGCTCGTTCCACCCCACCCCCCGCCTTAATTGGTTCTCCTCCCTTCCAACGGTGTTGAGGCGGGTGGGAACAGCAGGGGGTGAAGGTGCTGTGTTTAAAGAGGTGGAGTTATGCAGATCTAAAACGCGTGGATTGCAGCAGCAGCAAGCCGAAAAGTGCAGGCATGTAAGGGATCTAGAGGTTGACAACATGTCTTCTTAACGGGAGTCCAGGAGCTCATCTCCACAAATGGACTTTTTAGGATCCTTGGGTGGCTCCGTAGTTTGAAACCAATTCTGGTTATCGCTTCTCGGCCTTTTGGCTAAGATCAAGTGTAGTATCTGTTCTTATCAGTTTAATATCTGATACGTCCCCTATCTGGGGACCATATATTAAATGGATTTTTAGAACAGGGAGATGGAAAAAGAGCTTGCTCTGTCCACTCCACGCATTGACCTGGTATTGCAGTATCTCCAGGACCGGTGCACCCCTTCTTTAATGCAGTTTCTAAAATCAGAAAGAATTGAATTCAATGTTTTTTGTTCATTTTGCTTGTTTGTCGGATTTTGGGATGGACTCTTTGGCTCTGCTTTTCTTCTCCTCATTGGATTTTTCATGTTCAAAGTTGCAGAAGCCAGATTACAAGCTCATTTTGGTTCAACTTCAGCAACTGTGCATTGCATTGCCATGTAATGTGATGCAATGCTATCTTTCTAGCTCTCCCTTTCTACTTCCTTTTGGATAAACAGACATATTAGGCAAGCATTTTGGAGCTTTCACCTAAATAACTACAGGTGGTGAGATAAGCTGCACAATATAATTGACCTTTCAGTATATTGTTGCACACACACCATCTATTTAGCAAATGCCCTTGTTATCAACAGCAGCCTTTTAAACTCACCCGAGCTAACAGGTATGTGCGCTGGTTACACTGCTGCGCTTAAAATTTCTTTTTTGGTTTGCTACAATGCCTTTTCTGAAACGTTGTCTCCTTCTGCTGGAACACTGACTTCTTTCATTTAATGCCTGCAGACTATAAAAGAGAACCCAACCCAAAAAGTTTGGTTGATTAGTCTGTGGCATTCTGTTAAACTGTTGCTTATGGCGGTCTCTGTGAGCTTCTCAGCGACATTCAGCCAGCCAGGTATCCTGCCTGCAGTAGATGGAATGTGGCAATGGAACGCTGGCTGCGCGTGTCATAATAGGCTCTGAGCCTTTATATACCTGTGCACAGCAGCAGCCACCTTCAGTCTGCTGCTGGACAGCCAGCAGCAGCAGCAGCAGGAGAGGTATGTAATCAGGAGCCCTCCTGCTAAGGGTAGACAGCTGCTCGTTCCACCCCACCCCCCGCCTTAATTGGTTCTCCTCCCTTCCAACGGTGTTGAGGCGGGTGGGAACAGCAGGGGGTGAAGGTGCTGTGTTTAAAGAGGTGGAGTTATGCAGATCTAAAACGCGTGGATTGCAGCAGCAGCAAGCCGAAAAGTGCAGGCATGTAAGGGATCTAGAGGTTGACAACATGTCTTCTTAACGGGAGTCCAGGAGCTCATCTCCACAAATGGACTTTTTAGGATCCTTGGGTGGCTCCGTAGTTTGAAACCAATTCTGGTTATCGCTTCTCGGCCTTTTGGCTAAGATCAAGTGTAGTATCTGTTCTTATCAGTTTAATATCTGATACGTCCCCTATCTGGGGACCATATATTAAATGGATTTTTAGAACAGGGAGATGGAAAAAGAGCTTGCTCTGTCCACTCCACGCATTGACCTGGTATTGCAGTATCTCCAGGACCGGTGCACCCCTTCTTTAATGCAGTTTCTAAAATCAGAAAGAATTGAATTCAATGTTTTTTGTTCATTTTGCTTGTTTGTCGGATTTTGGGATGGACTCTTTGGCTCTGCTTTTCTTCTCCTCATTGGATTTTTCATGTTCAAAGTTGCAGAAGCCAGATTACAAGCTCATTTTGGTTCAACTTCAGCAACTGTGCATTGCATTGCCATGTAATGTGATGCAATGCTATCTTTCTAGCTCTCCCTTTCTACTTCCTTTTGGATAAACAGACATATTAGGCAAGCATTTTGGAGCTTTCACCTAAATAACTACAGGTGGTGAGATAAGCTGCACAATATAATTGACCTTTCAGTATATTGTTGCACACACACCATCTATTTAGCAAATGCCCTTGTTATCAACAGCAGCCTTTTAAACTCACCCGAGCTAACAGGTATGTGCGCTGGTTACACTGCTGCGCTTAAAATTTCTTTTTTGGTTTGCTACAATGCCTTTTCTGAAACGTTGTCTCCTTCTGCTGGAACACTGACTTCTTTCATTTAATGCCTGCAGACTATAAAAGAGAACCCAACCCAAAAAGTTTGGTTGATTAGTCTGTGGCATTCTGTTAAACTGTTGCTTATGGCGGTCTCTGTGAGCTTCTCAGCGACATTCAGCCAGCCAGGTATCCTGCCTGCAGTAGATGGAATGTGGCAATGGAACGCTGGCTGCGCGTGTCATAATAGGCTCTGAGCCTTTATATACCTGTGCACAGCAGCAGCCACCTTCAGTCTGCTGCTGGACAGCCAGCAGCAGCAGCAGCAGGAGAGGTATGTAATCAGGAGCCCTCCTGCTAAGGGTAGACAGCTGCTCGTTCCACCCCACCCCCCGCCTTAATTGGTTCTCCTCCCTTCCAACGGTGTTGAGGCGGGTGGGAACAGCAGGGGGTGAAGGTGCTGTGTTTAAAGAGGTGGAGTTATGCAGATCTAAAACGCGTGGATTGCAGCAGCAGCAAGCCGAAAAGTGCAGGCATGTAAGGGATCTAGAGGTTGACAACATGTCTTCTTAACGGGAGTCCAGGAGCTCATCTCCACAAATGGACTTTTTAGGATCCTTGGGTGGCTCCGTAGTTTGAAACCAATTCTGGTTATCGCTTCTCGGCCTTTTGGCTAAGATCAAGTGTAGTATCTGTTCTTATCAGTTTAATATCTGATACGTCCCCTATCTGGGGACCATATATTAAATGGATTTTTAGAACAGGGAGATGGAAAAAGAGCTTGCTCTGTCCACTCCACGCATTGACCTGGTATTGCAGTATCTCCAGGACCGGTGCACCCCTTCTTTAATGCAGTTTCTAAAATCAGAAAGAATTGAATTCAATGTTTTTTGTTCATTTTGCTTGTTTGTCGGATTTTGGGATGGACTCTTTGGCTCTGCTTTTCTTCTCCTCATTGGATTTTTCATGTTCAAAGTTGCAGAAGCCAGATTACAAGCTCATTTTGGTTCAACTTCAGCAACTGTGCATTGCATTGCCATGTAATGTGATGCAATGCTATCTTTCTAGCTCTCCCTTTCTACTTCCTTTTGGATAAACAGACATATTAGGCAAGCATTTTGGAGCTTTCACCTAAATAACTACAGGTGGTGAGATAAGCTGCACAATATAATTGACCTTTCAGTATATTGTTGCACACACACCATCTATTTAGCAAATGCCCTTGTTATCAACAGCAGCCTTTTAAACTCACCCGAGCTAACAGGTATGTGCGCTGGTTACACTGCTGCGCTTAAAATTTCTTTTTTGGTTTGCTACAATGCCTTTTCTGAAACGTTGTCTCCTTCTGCTGGAACACTGACTTCTTTCATTTAATGCCTGCAGACTATAAAAGAGAACCCAACCCAAAAAGTTTGGTTGATTAGTCTGTGGCATTCTGTTAAACTGTTGCTTATGGCGGTCTCTGTGAGCTTCTCAGCGACATTCAGCCAGCCAGGTATCCTGCCTGCAGTAGATGGAATGTGGCAATGGAACGCTGGCTGCGCGTGTCATAATAGGCTCTGAGCCTTTATATACCTGTGCACAGCAGCAGCCACCTTCAGTCTGCTGCTGGACAGCCAGCAGCAGCAGCAGCAGGAGAGGTATGTAATCAGGAGCCCTCCTGCTAAGTTTAGACAGCTGCTCGTTCCACCCCACCCCCCGCCTTAATTGGTTCTCCTCCCTTCCAACGGTGTTGAGGCGGGTGGGAACAGCAGGGGGTGAAGGTGCTGTGTTTAAAGAGGTGGAGTTATGCAGATCTAAAACGCGTGGATTGCAGCAGCAGCAAGCCGAAAAGTGCAGGCATGTAAGGGATCTAGAGGTTGACAACATGTCTTCTTAACGGGAGTCCAGGAGCTCATCTCCACAAATGGACTTTTTAGGATCCTTGGGTGGCTCCGTAGTTTGAAACCAATTCTGGTTATCGCTTCTCGGCCTTTTGGCTAAGATCAAGTGTAGTATCTGTTCTTATCAGTTTAATATCTGATACGTCCCCTATCTGGGGACCATATATTAAATGGATTTTTAGAACAGGGAGATGGAAAAAGAGCTTGCTCTGTCCACTCCACGCATTGACCTGGTATTGCAGTATCTCCAGGACCGGTGCACCCCTTCTTTAATGCAGTTTCTAAAATCAGAAAGAATTGAATTCAATGTTTTTTGTTCATTTTGCTTGTTTGTCGGATTTTGGGATGGACTCTTTGGCTCTGCTTTTCTTCTCCTCATTGGATTTTTCATGTTCAAAGTTGCAGAAGCCAGATTACAAGCTCATTTTGGTTCAACTTCAGCAACTGTGCATTGCATTGCCATGTAATGTGATGCAATGCTATCTTTCTAGCTCTCCCTTTCTACTTCCTTTTGGATAAACAGACATATTAGGCAAGCATTTTGGAGCTTTCACCTAAATAACTACAGGTGGTGAGATAAGCTGCACAATATAATTGACCTTTCAGTATATTGTTGCACACACACCATCTATTTAGCAAATGCCCTTGTTATCAACAGCAGCCTTTTAAACTCACCCGAGCTAACAGGTATGTGCGCTGGTTACACTGCTGCGCTTAAAATTTCTTTTTTGGTTTGCTACAATGCCTTTTCTGAAACGTTGTCTCCTTCTGCTGGAACACTGACTTCTTTCATTTAATGCCTGCAGACTATAAAAGAGAACCCAACCCAAAAAGTTTGGTTGATTAGTCTGTGGCATTCTGTTAAACTGTTGCTTATGGCGGTCTCTGTGAGCTTCTCAGCGACATTCAGCCAGCCAGGTATCCTGCCTGCAGTAGATGGAATGTGGCAATGGAACGCTGGCTGCGCGTGTCATAATAGGCTCTGAGCCTTTATATACCTGTGCACAGCAGCAGCCACCTTCAGTCTGCTGCTGGACAGCCAGCAGCAGCAGCAGCAGGAGAGGTATGTAATCAGGAGCCCTCCTGCTAAGTTTAGACAGCTGCTCGTTCCACCCCACCCCCCGCCTTAATTGGTTCTCCTCCCTTCCAACGGTGTTGAGGCGGGTGGGAACAGCAGGGGGTGAAGGTGCTGTGTTTAAAGAGGTGGAGTTATGCAGATCTAAAACGCGTGGATTGCAGCAGCAGCAAGCCGAAAAGTGCAGGCATGTAAGGGATCTAGAGGTTGACAACATGTCTTCTTAACGGGAGTCCAGGAGCTCATCTCCACAAATGGACTTTTTAGGATCCTTGGGTGGCTCCGTAGTTTGAAACCAATTCTGGTTATCGCTTCTCGGCCTTTTGGCTAAGATCAAGTGTAGTATCTGTTCTTATCAGTTTAATATCTGATACGTCCCCTATCTGGGGACCATATATTAAATGGATTTTTAGAACAGGGAGATGGAAAAAGAGCTTGCTCTGTCCACTCCACGCATTGACCTGGTATTGCAGTATCTCCAGGACCGGTGCACCCCTTCTTTAATGCAGTTTCTAAAATCAGAAAGAATTGAATTCAATGTTTTTTGTTCATTTTGCTTGTTTGTCGGATTTTGGGATGGACTCTTTGGCTCTGCTTTTCTTCTCCTCATTGGATTTTTCATGTTCAAAGTTGCAGAAGCCAGATTACAAGCTCATTTTGGTTCAACTTCAGCAACTGTGCATTGCATTGCCATGTAATGTGATGCAATGCTATCTTTCTAGCTCTCCCTTTCTACTTCCTTTTGGATAAACAGACATATTAGGCAAGCATTTTGGAGCTTTCACCTAAATAACTACAGGTGGTGAGATAAGCTGCACAATATAATTGACCTTTCAGTATATTGTTGCACACACACCATCTATTTAGCAAATGCCCTTGTTATCAACAGCAGCCTTTTAAACTCACCCGAGCTAACAGGTATGTGCGCTGGTTACACTGCTGCGCTTAAAATTTCTTTTTTGGTTTGCTACAATGCCTTTTCTGAAACGTTGTCTCCTTCTGCTGGAACACTGACTTCTTTCATTTAATGCCTGCAGACTATAAAAGAGAACCCAACCCAAAAAGTTTGGTTGATTAGTCTGTGGCATTCTGTTAAACTGTTGCTTATGGCGGTCTCTGTGAGCTTCTCAGCGACATTCAGCCAGCCAGGTATCCTGCCTGCAGTAGATGGAATGTGGCAATGGAACGCTGGCTGCGCGTGTCATAATAGGCTCTGAGCCTTTATATACCTGTGCACAGCAGCAGCCACCTTCAGTCTGCTGCTGGACAGCCAGCAGCAGCAGCAGCAGGAGAGGTATGTAATCAGGAGCCCTCCTGCTAAGGGTAGACAGCTGCTCGTTCCACCCCACCCCCCGCCTTAATTGGTTCTCCTCCCTTCCAACGGTGTTGAGGCGGGTGGGAACAGCAGGGGGTGAAGGTGCTGTGTTTAAAGAGGTGGAGTTATGCAGATCTAAAACGCGTGGATTGCAGCAGCAGCAAGCCGAAAAGTGCAGGCATGTAAGGGATCTAGAGGTTGACAACATGTCTTCTTAACGGGAGTCCAGGAGCTCATCTCCACAAATGGACTTTTTAGGATCCTTGGGTGGCTCCGTAGTTTGAAACCAATTCTGGTTATCGCTTCTCGGCCTTTTGGCTAAGATCAAGTGTAGTATCTGTTCTTATCAGTTTAATATCTGATACGTCCCCTATCTGGGGACCATATATTAAATGGATTTTTAGAACAGGGAGATGGAAAAAGAGCTTGCTCTGTCCACTCCACGCATTGACCTGGTATTGCAGTATCTCCAGGACCGGTGCACCCCTTCTTTAATGCAGTTTCTAAAATCAGAAAGAATTGAATTCAATGTTTTTTGTTCATTTTGCTTGTTTGTCGGATTTTGGGATGGACTCTTTGGCTCTGCTTTTCTTCTCCTCATTGGATTTTTCATGTTCAAAGTTGCAGAAGCCAGATTACAAGCTCATTTTGGTTCAACTTCAGCAACTGTGCATTGCATTGCCATGTAATGTGATGCAATGCTATCTTTCTAGCTCTCCCTTTCTACTTCCTTTTGGATAAACAGACATATTAGGCAAGCATTTTGGAGCTTTCACCTAAATAACTACAGGTGGTGAGATAAGCTGCACAATATAATTGACCTTTCAGTATATTGTTGCACACACACCATCTATTTAGCAAATGCCCTTGTTATCAACAGCAGCCTTTTAAACTCACCCGAGCTAACAGGTATGTGCGCTGGTTACACTGCTGCGCTTAAAATTTCTTTTTTGGTTTGCTACAATGCCTTTTCTGAAACGTTGTCTCCTTCTGCTGGAACACTGACTTCTTTCATTTAATGCCTGCAGACTATAAAAGAGAACCCAACCCAAAAAGTTTGGTTGATTAGTCTGTGGCATTCTGTTAAACTGTTGCTTATGGCGGTCTCTGTGAGCTTCTCAGCGACATTCAGCCAGCCAGGTATCCTGCCTGCAGTAGATGGAATGTGGCAATGGAACGCTGGCTGCGCGTGTCATAATAGGCTCTGAGCCTTTATATACCTGTGCACAGCAGCAGCCACCTTCAGTCTGCTGCTGGACAGCCAGCAGCAGCAGCAGCAGGAGAGGTATGTAATCAGGAGCCCTCCTGCTAAGGGTAGACAGCTGCTCGTTCCACCCCACCCCCCGCCTTAATTGGTTCTCCTCCCTTCCAACGGTGTTGAGGCGGGTGGGAACAGCAGGGGGTGAAGGTGCTGTGTTTAAAGAGGTGGAGTTATGCAGATCTAAAACGCGTGGATTGCAGCAGCAGCAAGCCGAAAAGTGCAGGCATGTAAGGGATCTAGAGGTTGACAACATGTCTTCTTAACGGGAGTCCAGGAGCTCATCTCCACAAATGGACTTTTTAGGATCCTTGGGTGGCTCCGTAGTTTGAAACCAATTCTGGTTATCGCTTCTCGGCCTTTTGGCTAAGATCAAGTGTAGTATCTGTTCTTATCAGTTTAATATCTGATACGTCCCCTATCTGGGGACCATATATTAAATGGATTTTTAGAACAGGGAGATGGAAAAAGAGCTTGCTCTGTCCACTCCACGCATTGACCTGGTATTGCAGTATCTCCAGGACCGGTGCACCCCTTCTTTAATGCAGTTTCTAAAATCAGAAAGAATTGAATTCAATGTTTTTTGTTCATTTTGCTTGTTTGTCGGATTTTGGGATGGACTCTTTGGCTCTGCTTTTCTTCTCCTCATTGGATTTTTCATGTTCAAAGTTGCAGAAGCCAGATTACAAGCTCATTTTGGTTCAACTTCAGCAACTGTGCATTGCATTGCCATGTAATGTGATGCAATGCTATCTTTCTAGCTCTCCCTTTCTACTTCCTTTTGGATAAACAGACATATTAGGCAAGCATTTTGGAGCTTTCACCTAAATAACTACAGGTGGTGAGATAAGCTGCACAATATAATTGACCTTTCAGTATATTGTTGCACACACACCATCTATTTAGCAAATGCCCTTGTTATCAACAGCAGCCTTTTAAACTCACCCGAGCTAACAGGTATGTGCGCTGGTTACACTGCTGCGCTTAAAATTTCTTTTTTGGTTTGCTACAATGCCTTTTCTGAAACGTTGTCTCCTTCTGCTGGAACACTGACTTCTTTCATTTAATGCCTGCAGACTATAAAAGAGAACCCAACCCAAAAAGTTTGGTTGATTAGTCTGTGGCATTCTGTTAAACTGTTGCTTATGGCGGTCTCTGTGAGCTTCTCAGCGACATTCAGCCAGCCAGGTATCCTGCCTGCAGTAGATGGAATGTGGCAATGGAACGCTGGCTGCGCGTGTCATAATAGGCTCTGAGCCTTTATATACCTGTGCACAGCAGCAGCCACCTTCAGTCTGCTGCTGGACAGCCAGCAGCAGCAGCAGCAGGAGAGGTATGTAATCAGGAGCCCTCCTGCTAAGGGTAGACAGCTGCTCGTTCCACCCCACCCCCCGCCTTAATTGGTTCTCCTCCCTTCCAACGGTGTTGAGGCGGGTGGGAACAGCAGGGGGTGAAGGTGCTGTGTTTAAAGAGGTGGAGTTATGCAGATCTAAAACGCGTGGATTGCAGCAGCAGCAAGCCGAAAAGTGCAGGCATGTAAGGGATCTAGAGGTTGACAACATGTCTTCTTAACGGGAGTCCAGGAGCTCATCTCCACAAATGGACTTTTTAGGATCCTTGGGTGGCTCCGTAGTTTGAAACCAATTCTGGTTATCGCTTCTCGGCCTTTTGGCTAAGATCAAGTGTAGTATCTGTTCTTATCAGTTTAATATC
This sequence comes from Phyllobates terribilis, assembly GCF_046119375.1. NCBI lineage: Eukaryota > Metazoa > Chordata > Amphibia > Anura > Dendrobatidae > Phyllobates > Phyllobates terribilis. The sequence continues at coordinate 74,430 of NW_027365735.1, read as the reverse complement.
TGATACGTCCCCTATCTGGGGACCATATATTAAATGGATTTTTAGAACAGGGAGATGGAAAAAGAGCTTGCTCTGTCCACTCCACGCATTGACCTGGTATTGCAGTATCTCCAGGACCGGTGCACCCCTTCTTTAATGCAGTTTCTAAAATCAGAAAGAATTGAATTCAATGTTTTTTGTTCATTTTGCTTGTTTGTCGGATTTTGGGATGGACTCTTTGGCTCTGCTTTTCTTCTCCTCATTGGATTTTTCATGTTCAAAGTTGCAGAAGCCAGATTACAAGCTCATTTTGGTTCAACTTCAGCAACTGTGCATTGCATTGCCATGTAATGTGATGCAATGCTATCTTTCTAGCTCTCCCTTTCTACTTCCTTTTGGATAAACAGACATATTAGGCAAGCATTTTGGAGCTTTCACCTAAATAACTACAGGTGGTGAGATAAGCTGCACAATATAATTGACCTTTCAGTATATTGTTGCACACACACCATCTATTTAGCAAATGCCCTTGTTATCAACAGCAGCCTTTTAAACTCACCCGAGCTAACAGGTATGTGCGCTGGTTACACTGCTGCGCTTAAAATTTCTTTTTTGGTTTGCTACAATGCCTTTTCTGAAACGTTGTCTCCTTCTGCTGGAACACTGACTTCTTTCATTTAATGCCTGCAGACTATAAAAGAGAACCCAACCCAAAAAGTTTGGTTGATTAGTCTGTGGCATTCTGTTAAACTGTTGCTTATGGCGGTCTCTGTGAGCTTCTCAGCGACATTCAGCCAGCCAGGTATCCTGCCTGCAGTAGATGGAATGTGGCAATGGAACGCTGGCTGCGCGTGTCATAATAGGCTCTGAGCCTTTATATACCTGTGCACAGCAGCAGCCACCTTCAGTCTGCTGCTGGACAGCCAGCAGCAGCAGCAGCAGGAGAGGTATGTAATCAGGAGCCCTCCTGCTAAGGGTAGACAGCTGCTCGTTCCACCCCACCCCCCGCCTTAATTGGTTCTCCTCCCTTCCAACGGTGTTGAGGCGGGTGGGAACAGCAGGGGGTGAAGGTGCTGTGTTTAAAGAGGTGGAGTTATGCAGATCTAAAACGCGTGGATTGCAGCAGCAGCAAGCCGAAAAGTGCAGGCATGTAAGGGATCTAGAGGTTGACAACATGTCTTCTTAACGGGAGTCCAGGAGCTCATCTCCACAAATGGACTTTTTAGGATCCTTGGGTGGCTCCGTAGTTTGAAACCAATTCTGGTTATCGCTTCTCGGCCTTTTGGCTCAGATCGGGGTGTTTGCCTCGGTCTGGGCTGAGGGGTGCGTATTTTCGGCTCGTGTGGTGGAGAAAGCGATCCGTGCCTTGGGCATTACAATGGCGGCTGTAAAGAATACCGTGCGATTGGAGGTTATTGAGGACCACAGACATAACATCGGCTTGGAATTTATTGTCCGGAATATAGTGATGGAATTGACGGGATTTAAACTGGAGAAGATTTTTTGTATCCAGGAGTTTCCTAAAGCTGGTAATTATGACATTTCTTTCTACTTGGAAGCAGACTGTTTGACTTTCTTTCAGCGTTTAAAAGAGAAAAGACATCATGAGTATTTACAATTTATAATCCCTAAGCCTTTGTTTTCTAATATTGAAAGGCCCATTACTGTACACATGTATAACCCGTTTGTGGAGATCCCTTTGATTAGAGCTTTCTTATCACGGTATTGCTCAGTAATAAGGGGGGGAATCATGCAAAAGAATATTTTTGCTGTTTTCAATGGGAATGTGAAATTTTGGGCTCGTTTCAAATCTGACCCTGAGGGTATTGGTGGAACCATGCACCCACCTGCAAATTTCTCCATTGGAGGAAATAGAGGATTCCTACATTATCCTGGTCAGCCCTCTTTTTGTAGGAAATGTTTTTGTTATGGCCATATAGCTGCGGAATGTACCTCTGATGTAACTTGTAGGAATTGTAAAAAATCAGGGCATGAAGCCTTTGAATGTCCCTATCCTGCAATGTGTGACTTATGTGGTGAAAATGGCCACACTTGTAGATCATGTCCTAATGTTAGCCGTCAGGTTTTTTTGGCGCGTCTTAATACTGAGAGACGTAGGACATGGGGGGAGAGACAGGGGGCTCCTCAGGCACAGGAGGGCCCTACAGAAATCCCTCCTGTTGTTCCTGAAACTACTACAATGGTGGAGGAAGTGGTGGATTTTATTCCCACTGTGGCTGAGGTGCATGATATCACTGTAGAGGGAAATCTTGGAGACCAGGTGCAGCCTGACGTGGGTGTGGCACCACCTGTAGAGTTGCCTTCTGGGTCAGGGGCTGAGACGGCTCTCAGTGAGGTAATTGAGGAGGTGGAAAGCTCTGAGGAGATGTCTGCCCTAAGTTCGTTGACATACAGTGGTCAGTTTCTCCAGAGGAAATAGAGGCTGCCAGGATGCCTTCAGCTGAAAATGCTGCCATCGTTTGTAAAGCCTTGGCCAAACAGAAGAAGACTGGTAAAACTGTAAAGAGGTTACGAAAGAAGAAATTTGAGTCTTTTGAGTCTCACAACCCTTTTTCCGTCCTATCTGACTCTGGGGAGGACTCACATTTGAATGAACCTTATAAGGCCACTCCCATATCACCTAGTGAAGGTTTCTTAGAGGAAAAGGATGTGGCAGGCTTGGAGAGCCTATTTGAATTTTCTGAGGTGGCCTGAGACATGTTGATTTCCTTTTCTGGTCTTCCCGGTCTCCATAACTTGCATTGACACCTATGGTCCTGCGGCTGAAAATAATCTCCCAGAATGTACGTATGTTTGCATCAGCGACAAAGCGTGCCACTGTTCTGGACTATTTGGCATCTAAGGGCTGTGACATTATATGTGTTCAAGAATGTGGTTTATCTAAATTTCCTAAACAAAATGAGTGGCTGTATGGGGAGGCAGTGTGGTCCTTTTCTAATACTAACAGAAATGATGGCATTGGAATCCTTATCCAAAACAGAGACATTCGCTTAAAACAGAAAACTATTATTCTGGAAGGAAGATGTGCTTGTATCACTCTATCATACCTTGGTTGGGACTTTAAACTAATTTGCATATATGCAAATGTGGATAAAAATGAGCGCTTATCACTCTTCAAAAAATTGACTTTTTTTTTGCATGGCAAGTTGCCTGTTTTTGTTATTGGTGACTTTAACTGTATTTTTTCAAAAGAAGCAAGGGCAGGTTCATGGCAATCTAAAGTGGATGTTACAGGTAATCTATGGAACCAAATGACTAAAGACTTCTCCCTTAGGGATGCTGTGTCGGAGAAGCCGGGACCTTTTACATATCATTCAGATGATGGCCATGCCGAGTCTAGACTGGACTATTTTTTTGTTTCCTCACCGGCAGTTAAATGTGTTAAGTATTCCCAAGAGAAAGTTTGCTTCTCTGATCATGAGTGTTTGCTTGGGGTGTTTGAGGTGGATGGTTTTTTCTATGGCAAAGGGAGGTGGCGGATGAATGTGAGTGTTCTGGATGACAAGCAAGTTTTCAGGTGTTTTTCAAAAAAATACCATGGTTGGGTGAGGAGGAAAAGGGATTTTTGCAATATCTTGGAATGGTGGGTGTGGGTCAAGGTTAGAATTAGGGATTTTTTCAGGAAAATTGGCTATATTAAGGCTAAAAAGAAGAGATTATTATATACACAAATAAATAGGAGGATTTCCTTTTTGCATGAATGTAGAGCTATGGGTATAGATGTTAAAAGTGAGTTGGTTAAAATGAAGAACGAAATGGGTGATTGGATGTTTGGACGAGGAAAGGAAATCATATTCCGGTCGAGAGTGAAGTTTAGGGAACAGAATGAGAAATGTACGCGCTTCTTTTTTAAGAAAATGTGTGGTGGTAAACGGGATATGCATGTGTTAGTGAATGATAAGGGTGATGAGGTACATGGTGAGGGAGTGATCAAGGAAGTGGTTAATTTTTATAAAGGCTTGTATGGGGAGAAAAAGTGTGATTTGGGGAACGAGAATGAGTTTTTGCAGGTACTTGGAAATTTTGTTACAGAAAGTGAAAGTCAGGCTTTGATGGATGATTTAACAGAGAAAGAATTGTTGGGTGTGATCTCCAAGTCTCCGAAGAACAAATCCCCTGGGCAGGATGGAATCCCATGTGATTTTTATGCAAAATATTGGGACGTTGTTTCTCAGGATCTGTTTGAAGTCATGAAATCCTTGTTTGCCGGAGTGAGTATGCCTGAGTGTATGAAGGGAGGTTTGGTTGTGTTATTGTTTAAAAAAGGTGATAGAAAGAGGCTAGCCAACTGGAGACCAATTACGCTGCTTAATGCTGATTATAAGATTTTTGCGAAAATTTTGGCTTGTCGTATGAGAGAAGTGATAGCATCTGTGATTGAGGAGGAACAAGTGTGTGCAGTGCCTGAACGGAGGATACAAGAGAACATTTGTCTGGTGAGGGATGTGCTAGAGGATTGTAAGAGTAGAAAGAAAGGTGTGATTGTATGTGCGCTTGACTTTGAAAAGGCCTTTGATTGTGTGGCTCACGTGTTTTTGTTTAATGTGTTGTTGAAGATGGGCTTTCCAGAGCGCTTGGTTAGATTGATTATGGGAATGTATGAGGGTGCTAGAAGTGTGGTGCAGGTGAATGGTTTTTTATCTGAGTCTTTTGAAATATTGTCAGGGGTGAGGCAGGGATGCCCGCTTTCTCCAATCATGTTTATTTGTGTGATGGAGCCTCTTCTCCAGCTTATTAGAAGGGATACAGTTTTAAAGGGGTTTTTGATCCCTGGCTGTGATGGTAAGGCTATTAAAGTGATTGGTTATATGGATGATGTGTGTGTGTTGTGTGATTCTGAGAGTGATGTCGCAAGGGTTAAATGGTTAGTCCAATGTTTTTGTGTGGCCTCTGCTTTCAAAATAAATTGGGAAAAAAGTAAGGTTAAGGGATTTTTTAGTAGTAAAAAAGTGAGTGATGCAGATATGGAATGTGTGGAAGGGGGGATTAAAGTGTTGGGGGTGTGTCTGGATGAGAGTTTAAAAGGGGACAAGAGTTGGGAGGATCTGGGTGGTAAAATTGCAAGGAAATTGGAATTATGGCGTCTGCGTGATCTGTCCTTTACTGGGAAAATTTTAATCATTAAAAGTATCATTCTCCCTATGCTTATTTATGTAGCTTTGATTTTTCCCCCATCTGTTGGAGTTTTGAAGAAGATTAATAGATTACTTTTTGTGTTCCTTTGGGGCAGTAATATAGAGAAGGCCAAGAGGGAATTTCTTCATAGGTGTAAAAGGAATGGTGGCCTAGGATTCCCTAACATCGAGACTTTTATTGGTCTGAATTGTATTAGTTTTTTTGCAGGACTTTTATTAAAGCAATCCAAGGCTGCATGTATGTGTAGATACCTTGGGGGCTCCGTCTTCCATCGGTTAAAATGGATGAATTATGATAACTGTAAACCTACTGCTTATGTATGCCCTTATTGGTACCTACAATTGGAATGTTTTATCAAAAAATTTCATCTTGAGAAAGTTCAGATGGTGAGTTTTCTGAAGAATAAAAGCATGGTGAAAAGGATGTGTGCGGATAATAGGATGTGTGAAATTAATGGGTTAAGGTCAGCTGAAGCGGAGGATGTCTGGTGTAAGCTGGTCAAACATGATATGTCTAACAAACAGAAAGATTTAGTTTGGATGTCTTTGCATGGGATTTTACCTGTGAGGAGTGTACAAAAAAGGAAAGGGTTGGCGGTGTCTGAAAGGTGTCCGAGAGAGCGGTGTGGGTGTAATGAAGAGGTCCATCATGTTCTATGGTCATGTAGGTTTGCGAAGGATGTTTGGTCTAAATTGGGTGGGTTATGTATGGAATTGACTGGGGTGAAACATTTGAATTTTGAAATTGTCATGTTTGGGTTATGCATGTTAAACCGTGAAAAGGATAGGATTTTGTGGCTGTTTTTGGCTTGTGTGAAGGAGGTTTTGTGGAATTGCCGGAACTTGTATGTGTTTAAAAATGAGCGTTTTGAGGTGGATGATTGTGTTAAAATGGTCCTTGAGAAGTTATATTTCTATTATAAGTGTGATATGAAAGGTGGGATGGATGCAGAGGGAGTATGGAAATTCCGGAAATGGAAACATATAATTAGTCTGTAATTTTGTTTTTTTCTGATGTGTATATTGCATTTTTTCAATTTAACTGGATAATAAAAGAAACCATCATGATGAGTTTTAAACGATAAATGATTGTGGAATGGTTGTTTTTTTCAGATGAGGAGACGACCTTTTATTCTGCATTATTGTTTTAAACCTGAATGGTTTTGTAAAAAAAAAAAAAAAAAATCTGTTCTTATCAGTTTAATATCTGATACGTCCCCTATCTGGGGACCATATATTAAATGGATTTTTAGAACAGGGAGATGGAAAAAGAGCTTGCTCTGTCCACTCCACGCATTGACCTGGTATTGCAGTATCTCCAGGACCGGTGCACCCCTTCTTTAATGCAGTTTCTAAAATCAGAAAGAATTGAATTCAATGTTTTTTGTTCATTTTGCTTGTTTGTCGGATTTTGGGATGGACTCTTTGGCTCTGCTTTTCTTCTCCTCATTGGATTTTTCATGTTCAAAGTTGCAGAAGCCAGATTACAAGCTCATTTTGGTTCAACTTCAGCAACTGTGCATTGCATTGCCATGTAATGTGATGCAATGCTATCTTTCTAGCTCTCCCTTTCTACTTCCTTTTGGATAAACAGACATATTAGGCAAGCATTTTGGAGCTTTCACCTAAATAACTACAGGTGGTGAGATAAGCTGCACAATATAATTGACCTTTCAGTATATTGTTGCACACACACCATCTATTTAGCAAATGCCCTTGTTATCAACAGCAGCCTTTTAAACTCACCCGAGCTAACAGGTATGTGCGCTGGTTACACTGCTGCGCTTAAAATTTCTTTTTTGGTTTGCTACAATGCCTTTTCTGAAACGTTGTCTCCTTCTGCTGGAACACTGACTTCTTTCATTTAATGCCTGCAGACTATAAAAGAGAACCCAACCCAAAAAGTTTGGTTGATTAGTCTGTGGCATTCTGTTAAACTGTTGCTTATGGCGGTCTCTGTGAGCTTCTCAGCGACATTCAGCCAGCCAGGTATCCTGCCTGCAGTAGATGGAATGTGGCAATGGAACGCTGGCTGCGCGTGTCATAATAGGCTCTGAGCCTTTATATACCTGTGCACAGCAGCAGCCACCTTCAGTCTGCTGCTGGACAGCCAGCAGCAGCAGCAGCAGGAGAGGTATGTAATCAGGAGCCCTCCTGCTAAGGGTAGACAGCTGCTCGTTCCACCCCACCCCCCGCCTTAATTGGTTCTCCTCCCTTCCAACGGTGTTGAGGCGGGTGGGAACAGCAGGGGGTGAAGGTGCTGTGTTTAAAGAGGTGGAGTTATGCAGATCTAAAACGCGTGGATTGCAGCAGCAGCAAGCCGAAAAGTGCAGGCATGTAAGGGATCTAGAGGTTGACAACATGTCTTCTTAACGGGAGTCCAGGAGCTCATCTCCACAAATGGACTTTTTAGGATCCTTGGGTGGCTCCGTAGTTTGAAACCAATTCTGGTTATCGCTTCTCGGCCTTTTGGCTAAGATCAAGTGTAGTATCTGTTCTTATCAGTTTAATATCTGATACGTCCCCTATCTGGGGACCATATATTAAATGGATTTTTAGAACAGGGAGATGGAAAAAGAGCTTGCTCTGTCCACTCCACGCATTGACCTGGTATTGCAGTATCTCCAGGACCGGTGCACCCCTTCTTTAATGCAGTTTCTAAAATCAGAAAGAATTGAATTCAATGTTTTTTGTTCATTTTGCTTGTTTGTCGGATTTTGGGATGGACTCTTTGGCTCTGCTTTTCTTCTCCTCATTGGATTTTTCATGTTCAAAGTTGCAGAAGCCAGATTACAAGCTCATTTTGGTTCAACTTCAGCAACTGTGCATTGCATTGCCATGTAATGTGATGCAATGCTATCTTTCTAGCTCTCCCTTTCTACTTCCTTTTGGATAAACAGACATATTAGGCAAGCATTTTGGAGCTTTCACCTAAATAACTACAGGTGGTGAGATAAGCTGCACAATATAATTGACCTTTCAGTATATTGTTGCACACACACCATCTATTTAGCAAATGCCCTTGTTATCAACAGCAGCCTTTTAAACTCACCCGAGCTAACAGGTATGTGCGCTGGTTACACTGCTGCGCTTAAAATTTCTTTTTTGGTTTGCTACAATGCCTTTTCTGAAACGTTGTCTCCTTCTGCTGGAACACTGACTTCTTTCATTTAATGCCTGCAGACTATAAAAGAGAACCCAACCCAAAAAGTTTGGTTGATTAGTCTGTGGCATTCTGTTAAACTGTTGCTTATGGCGGTCTCTGTGAGCTTCTCAGCGACATTCAGCCAGCCAGGTATCCTGCCTGCAGTAGATGGAATGTGGCAATGGAACGCTGGCTGCGCGTGTCATAATAGGCTCTGAGCCTTTATATACCTGTGCACAGCAGCAGCCACCTTCAGTCTGCTGCTGGACAGCCAGCAGCAGCAGCAGCAGGAGAGGTATGTAATCAGGAGCCCTCCTGCTAAGGGTAGACAGCTGCTCGTTCCACCCCACCCCCCGCCTTAATTGGTTCTCCTCCCTTCCAACGGTGTTGAGGCGGGTGGGAACAGCAGGGGGTGAAGGTGCTGTGTTTAAAGAGGTGGAGTTATGCAGATCTAAAACGCGTGGATTGCAGCAGCAGCAAGCCGAAAAGTGCAGGCATGTAAGGGATCTAGAGGTTGACAACATGTCTTCTTAACGGGAGTCCAGGAGCTCATCTCCACAAATGGACTTTTTAGGATCCTTGGGTGGCTCCGTAGTTTGAAACCAATTCTGGTTATCGCTTCTCGGCCTTTTGGCTAAGATCAAGTGTAGTATCTGTTCTTATCAGTTTAATATCTGATACGTCCCCTATCTGGGGACCATATATTAAATGGATTTTTAGAACAGGGAGATGGAAAAAGAGCTTGCTCTGTCCACTCCACGCATTGACCTGGTATTGCAGTATCTCCAGGACCGGTGCACCCCTTCTTTAATGCAGTTTCTAAAATCAGAAAGAATTGAATTCAATGTTTTTTGTTCATTTTGCTTGTTTGTCGGATTTTGGGATGGACTCTTTGGCTCTGCTTTTCTTCTCCTCATTGGATTTTTCATGTTCAAAGTTGCAGAAGCCAGATTACAAGCTCACTTTGGTTCAACTTCAGCAACTGTGCATTGCATTGCCATGTAATGTGATGCAATGCTATCTTTCTAGCTCTCCCTTTCTACTTCCTTTTGGATAAACAGACATATTAGGCAAGCATTTTGGAGCTTTCACCTAAATAACTACAGGTGGTGAGATAAGCTGCACAATATAATTGACCTTTCAGTATATTGTTGCACACACACCATCTATTTAGCAAATGCCCTTGTTATCAACAGCAGCCTTTTAAACTCACCCGAGCTAACAGGTATGTGCGCTGGTTACACTGCTGCGCTTAAAATTTCTTTTTTGGTTTGCTACAATGCCTTTTCTGAAACGTTGTCTCCTTCTGCTGGAACACTGACTTCTTTCATTTAATGCCTGCAGACTATAAAAGAGAACCCAACCCAAAAAGTTTGGTTGATTAGTCTGTGGCATTCTGTTAAACTGTTGCTTATGGCGGTCTCTGTGAGCTTCTCAGCGACATTCAGCCAGCCAGGTATCCTGCCTGCAGTAGATGGAATGTGGCAATGGAACGCTGGCTGCGCGTGTCATAATAGGCTCTGAGCCTTTATATACCTGTGCACAGCAGCAGCCACCTTCAGTCTGCTGCTGGACAGCCAGCAGCAGCAGGAGAGGTATGTAATCAGGAGCCCTCCTGCTAAGGGTAGACAGCTGCTCGTTCCACCCCACCCCCCGCCTTAATTGGTTCTCCTCCCTTCCAACGGTGTTGAGGCGGGTGGGAACAGCAGGGGGTGAAGGTGCTGTGTTTAAAGAGGTGGAGTTATGCAGATCTAAAACGCGTGGATTGCAGCAGCAGCAAGCCGAAAAGTGCAGGCATGTAAGGGATCTAGAGGTTGACAACATGTCTTCTTAACGGGAGTCCAGGAGCTCATCTCCACAAATGGACTTTTTAGGATCCTTGGGTGGCTCCGTAGTTTGAAACCAATTCTGGTTATCGCTTCTCGGCCTTTTGGCTAAGATCAAGTGTAGTATCTGTTCTTATCAGTTTAATATCTGATACGTCCCCTATCTGGGGACCATATATTAAATGGATTTTTAGAACAGGGAGATGGAAAAAGAGCTTGCTCTGTCCACTCCACGCATTGACCTGGTATTGCAGTATCTCCAGGACCGGTGCACCCCTTCTTTAATGCAGTTTCTAAAATCAGAAAGAATTGAATTCAATGTTTTTTGTTCATTTTGCTTGTTTGTCGGATTTTGGGATGGACTCTTTGGCTCTGCTTTTCTTCTCCTCATTGGATTTTTCATGTTCAAAGTTGCAGAAGCCAGATTACAAGCTCATTTTGGTTCAACTTCAGCAACTGTGCATTGCATTGCCATGTAATGTGATGCAATGCTATCTTTCTAGCTCTCCCTTTCTACTTCCTTTTGGATAAACAGACATATTAGGCAAGCATTTTGGAGCTTTCACCTAAATAACTACAGGTGGTGAGATAAGCTGCACAATATAATTGACCTTTCAGTATATTGTTGCACACACACCATCTATTTAGCAAATGCCCTTGTTATCAACAGCAGCCTTTTAAACTCACCCGAGCTAACAGGTATGTGCGCTGGTTACACTGCTGCGCTTAAAATTTCTTTTTTGGTTTGCTACAATGCCTTTTCTGAAACGTTGTCTCCTTCTGCTGGAACACTGACTTCTTTCATTTAATGCCTGCAGACTATAAAAGAGAACCCAACCCAAAAAGTTTGGTTGATTAGTCTGTGGCATTCTGTTAAACTGTTGCTTATGGCGGTCTCTGTGAGCTTCTCAGCGACATTCAGCCAGCCAGGTATCCTGCCTGCAGTAGATGGAATGTGGCAATGGAACGCTGGCTGCGCGTGTCATAATAGGCTCTGAGCCTTTATATACCTGTGCACAGCAGCAGCCACCTTCAGTCTGCTGCTGGACAGCCAGCAGCAGCAGCAGCAGGAGAGGTATGTAATCAGGAGCCCTCCTGCTAAGGGTAGACAGCTGCTCGTTCCACCCCACCCCCCGCCTTAATTGGTTCTCCTCCCTTCCAACGGTGTTGAGGGGGGTGGGAACAGCAGGGGGTGAAGGTGCTGTGTTTAAAGAGGTGGAGTTATGCAGATCTAAAACGCGTGGATTGCAGCAGCAGCAAGCCGAAAAGTGCAGGCATGTAAGGGATCTAGAGGTTGACAACATGTCTTCTTAACGGGAGTCCAGGAGCTCATCTCCACAAATGGACTTTTTAGGATCCTTGGGTGGCTCCGTAGTTTGAAACCAATTCTGGTTATCGCTTCTCGGCCTTTTGGCTAAGATCAAGTGTAGTATCTGTTCTTATCAGTTTAATATCTGATACGTCCCCTATCTGGGGACCATATATTAAATGGATTTTTAGAACAGGGAGATGGAAAAAGAGCTTGCTCTGTCCACTCCACGCATTGACCTGGTATTGCAGTATCTCCAGGACCGGTGCACCCCTTCTTTAATGCAGTTTCTAAAATCAGAAAGAATTGAATTCAATGTTTTTTGTTCATTTTGCTTGTTTGTCGGATTTTGGGATGGACTCTTTGGCTCTGCTTTTCTTCTCCTCATTGGATTTTTCATGTTCAAAGTTGCAGAAGCCAGATTACAAGCTCATTTTGGTTCAACTTCAGCAACTGTGCATTGCATTGCCATGTAATGTGATGCAATGCTATCTTTCTAGCTCTCCCTTTCTACTTCCTTTTGGATAAACAGACATATTAGGCAAGCATTTTGGAGCTTTCACCTAAATAACTACAGGTGGTGAGATAAGCTGCACAATATAATTGACCTTTCAGTATATTGTTGCACACACACCATCTATTTAGCAAATGCCCTTGTTATCAACAGCAGCCTTTTAAACTCACCCGAGCTAACAGGTATGTGCGCTGGTTACACTGCTGCGCTTAAAATTTCTTTTTTGGTTTGCTACAATGCCTTTTCTGAAACGTTGTCTCCTTCTGCTGGAACACTGACTTCTTTCATTTAATGCCTGCAGACTATAAAAGAGAACCCAACCCAAAAAGTTTGGTTGATTAGTCTGTGGCATTCTGTTAAACTGTTGCTTATGGCGGTCTCTGTGAGCTTCTCAGCGACATTCAGCCAGCCAGGTATCCTGCCTGCAGTAGATGGAATGTGGCAATGGAACGCTGGCTGCGCGTGTCATAATAGGCTCTGAGCCTTTATATACCTGTGCACAGCAGCAGCCACCTTCAGTCTGCTGCTGGACAGCCAGCAGCAGCAGCAGCAGGAGAGGTATGTAATCAGGAGCCCTCCTGCTAAGGGTAGACAGCTGCTCGTTCCACCCCACCCCCCGCCTTAATTGGTTCTCCTCCCTTCCAACGGTGTTGAGGCGGGTGGGAACAGCAGGGGGTGAAGGTGCTGTGTTTAAAGAGGTGGAGTTATGCAGATCTAAAACGCGTGGATTGCAGCAGCAGCAAGCCGAAAAGTGCAGGCATGTAAGGGATCTAGAGGTTGACAACATGTCTTCTTAACGGGAGTCCAGGAGCTCATCTCCACAAATGGACTTTTTAGGATCCTTGGGTGGCTCCGTAGTTTGAAACCAATTCTGGTTATCGCTTCTCGGCCTTTTGGCTAAGATCAAGTGTAGTATCTGTTCTTATCAGTTTAATATCTGATACGTCCCCTATCTGGGGACCATATATTAAATGGATTTTTAGAACAGGGAGATGGAAAAAGAGCTTGCTCTGTCCACTCCACGCATTGACCTGGTATTGCAGTATCTCCAGGACCGGTGCACCCCTTCTTTAATGCAGTTTCTAAAATCAGAAAGAATTGAATTCAATGTTTTTTGTTCATTTTGCTTGTTTGTCGGATTTTGGGATGGACTCTTTGGCTCTGCTTTTCTTCTCCTCATTGGATTTTTCATGTTCAAAGTTGCAGAAGCCAGATTACAAGCTCATTTTGGTTCAACTTCAGCAACTGTGCATTGCATTGCCATGTAATGTGATGCAATGCTATCTTTCTAGCTCTCCCTTTCTACTTCCTTTTGGATAAACAGACATATTAGGCAAGCATTTTGGAGCTTTCACCTAAATAAGTACAGGTGGTGAGATAAGCTGCACAATATAATTGACCTTTCAGTATATTGTTGCACACACACCATCTATTTAGCAAATGCCCTTGTTATCAACAGCAGCCTTTTAAACTCACCCGAGCTAACAGGTATGTGCGCTGGTTACACTGCTGCGCTTAAAATTTCTTTTTTGGTTTGCTACAATGCCTTTTCTGAAACGTTGTCTCCTTCTGCTGGAACACTGACTTCTTTCATTTAATGCCTGCAGACTATAAAAGAGAACCCAACCCAAAAAGTTTGGTTGATTAGTCTGTGGCATTCTGTTAAACTGTTGCTTATGGCGGTCTCTGTGAGCTTCTCAGCGACATTCAGCCAGCCAGGTATCCTGCCTGCAGTAGATGGAATGTGGCAATGGAACGCTGGCTGCGCGTGTCATAATAGGCTCTGAGCCTTTATATACCTGTGCACAGCAGCAGCCACCTTCAGTCTGCTGCTGGACAGCCAGCAGCAGCAGCAGCAGGAGAGGTATGTAATCAGGAGCCCTCCTGCTAAGGGTAGACAGCTGCTCGTTCCACCCCACCCCCCGCCTTAATTGGTTCTCCTCCCTTCCAACGGTGTTGAGGCGGGTGGGAACAGCAGGGGGTGAAGGTGCTGTGTTTAAAGAGGTGGAGTTATGCAGATCTAAAACGCGTGGATTGCAGCAGCAGCAAGCCGAAAAGTGCAGGCATGTAAGGGATCTAGAGGTTGACAACATGTCTTCTTAACGGGAGTCCAGGAGCTCATCTCCACAAATGGACTTTTTAGGATCCTTGGGTGGCTCCGTAGTTTGAAACCAATTCTGGTTATCGCTTCTCGGCCTTTTGGCTAAGATCAAGTGTAGTATCTGTTCTTATCAGTTTAATATCTGATACGTCCCCTATCTGGGGACCATATATTAAATGGATTTTTAGAACAGGGAGATGGAAAAAGAGCTTGCTCTGTCCACTCCACGCATTGACCTGGTATTGCAGTATCTCCAGGACCGGTGCACCCCTTCTTTAATGCAGTTTCTAAAATCAGAAAGAATTGAATTCAATGTTTTTTGTTCATTTTGCTTGTTTGTCGGATTTTGGGATGGACTCTTTGGCTCTGCTTTTCTTCTCCTCATTGGATTTTTCATGTTCAAAGTTGCAGAAGCCAGATTACAAGCTCATTTTGGTTCAACTTCAGCAACTGTGCATTGCATTGCCATGTAATGTGATGCAATGCTATCTTTCTAGCTCTCCCTTTCTACTTCCTTTTGGATAAACAGACATATTAGGCAAGCATTTTGGAGCTTTCACCTAAATAACTACAGGTGGTGAGATAAGCTGCACAATATAATTGACCTTTCAGTATATTGTTGCACACACACCATCTATTTAGCAAATGCCCTTGTTATCAACAGCAGCCTTTTAAACTCACCCGAGCTAACAGGTATGTGCGCTGGTTACACTGCTGCGCTTAAAATTTCTTTTTTGGTTTGCTACAATGCCTTTTCTGAAACGTTGTCTCCTTCTGCTGGAACACTGACTTCTTTCATTTAATGCCTGCAGACTATAAAAGAGAACCCAACCCAAAAAGTTTGGTTGATTAGTCTGTGGCATTCTGTTAAACTGTTGCTTATGGCGGTCTCTGTGAGCTTCTCAGCGACATTCAGCCAGCCAGGTATCCTGCCTGCAGTAGATGGAATGTGGCAATGGAACGCTGGCTGCGCGTGTCATAATAGGCTCTGAGCCTTTATATACCTGTGCACAGCAGCAGCCACCTTCAGTCTGCTGCTGGACAGCCAGCAGCAGCAGCAGCAGGAGAGGTATGTAATCAGGAGCCCTCCTGCTAAGGGTAGACAGCTGCTCGTTCCACCCCACCCCCCGCCTTAATTGGTTCTCCTCCCTTCCAACGGTGTTGAGGCGGGTGGGAACAGCAGGGGGTGAAGGTGCTGTGTTTAAAGAGGTGGAGTTATGCAGATCTAAAACGCGTGGATTGCAGCAGCAGCAAGCCGAAAAGTGCAGGCATGTAAGGGATCTAGAGGTTGACAACATGTCTTCTTAACGGGAGTCCAGGAGCTCATCTCCACAAATGGACTTTTTAGGATCCTTGGGTGGCTCCGTAGTTTGAAACCAATTCTGGTTATCGCTTCTCGGCCTTTTGGCTAAGATCAAGTGTAGTATCTGTTCTTATCAGTTTAATATCTGATACGTCCCCTATCTGGGGACCATATATTAAATGGATTTTTAGAACAGGGAGATGGAAAAAGAGCTTGCTCTGTCCACTCCACGCATTGACCTGGTATTGCAGTATCTCCAGGACCGGTGCACCCCTTCTTTAATGCAGTTTCTAAAATCAGAAAGAATTGAATTCAATGTTTTTTGTTCATTTTGCTTGTTTGTCGGATTTTGGGATGGACTCTTTGGCTCTGCTTTTCTTCTCCTCATTGGATTTTTCATGTTCAAAGTTGCAGAAGCCAGATTACAAGCTCATTTTGGTTCAACTTCAGCAACTGTGCATTGCATTGCCATGTAATGTGATGCAATGCTATCTTTCTAGCTCTCCCTTTCTACTTCCTTTTGGATAAACAGACATATTAGGCAAGCATTTTGGAGCTTTCACCTAAATAACTACAGGTGGTGAGATAAGCTGCACAATATAATTGACCTTTCAGTATATTGTTGCACACACACCATCTATTTAGCAAATGCCCTTGTTATCAACAGCAGCCTTTTAAACTCACCCGAGCTAACAGGTATGTGCGCTGGTTACACTGCTGCGCTTAAAATTTCTTTTTTGGTTTGCTACAATGCCTTTTCTGAAACGTTGTCTCCTTCTGCTGGAACACTGACTTCTTTCATTTAATGCCTGCAGACTATAAAAGAGAACCCAACCCAAAAAGTTTGGTTGATTAGTCTGTGGCATTCTGTTAAACTGTTGCTTATGGCGGTCTCTGTGAGCTTCTCAGCGACATTCAGCCAGCCAGGTATCCTGCCTGCAGTAGATGGAATGTGGCAATGGAACGCTGGCTGCGCGTGTCATAATAGGCTCTGAGCCTTTATATACCTGTGCACAGCAGCAGCCACCTTCAGTCTGCTGCTGGACAGCCAGCAGCAGCAGCAGCAGGAGAGGTATGTAATCAGGAGCCCTCCTGCTAAGGGTAGACAGCTGCTCGTTCCACCCCACCCCCCGCCTTAATTGGTTCTCCTCCCTTCCAACGGTGTTGAGGCGGGTGGGAACAGCAGGGGGTGAAGGTGCTGTGTTTAAAGAGGTGGAGTTATGCAGATCTAAAACGCGTGGATTGCAGCAGCAGCAAGCCGAAAAGTGCAGGCATGTAAGGGATCTAGAGGTTGACAACATGTCTTCTTAACGGGAGTCCAGGAGCTCATCTCCACAAATGGACTTTTTAGGATCCTTGGGTGGCTCCGTAGTTTGAAACCAATTCTGGTTATCGCTTCTCGGCCTTTTGGCTAAGATCAAGTGTAGTATCTGTTCTTATCAGTTTAATATCTGATACGTCCCCTATCTGGGGACCATATATTAAATGGATTTTTAGAACAGGGAGATGGAAAAAGAGCTTGCTCTGTCCACTCCACGCATTGACCTGGTATTGCAGTATCTCCAGGACCGGTGCACCCCTTCTTTAATGCAGTTTCTAAAATCAGAAAGAATTGAATTCAATGTTTTTTGTTCATTTTGCTTGTTTGTCGGATTTTGGGATGGACTCTTTGGCTCTGCTTTTCTTCTCCTCATTGGATTTTTCATGTTCAAAGTTGCAGAAGCCAGATTACAAGCTCATTTTGGTTCAACTTCAGCAACTGTGCATTGCATTGCCATGTAATGTGATGCAATGCTATCTTTCTAGCTCTCCCTTTCTACTTCCTTTTGGATAAACAGACATATTAGGCAAGCATTTTGGAGCTTTCACCTAAATAACTACAGGTGGTGAGATAAGCTGCACAATATAATTGACCTTTCAGTATATTGTTGCACACACACCATCTATTTAGCAAATGCCCTTGTTATCAACAGCAGCCTTTTAAACTCACCCGAGCTAACAGGTATGTGCGCTGGTTACACTGCTGCGCTTAAAATTTCTTTTTTGGTTTGCTACAATGCCTTTTCTGAAACGTTGTCTCCTTCTGCTGGAACACTGACTTCTTTCATTTAATGCCTGCAGACTATAAAAGAGAACCCAACCCAAAAAGTTTGGTTGATTAGTCTGTGGCATTCTGTTAAACTGTTGCTTATGGCGGTCTCTGTGAGCTTCTCAGCGACATTCAGCCAGCCAGGTATCCTGCCTGCAGTAGATGGAATGTGGCAATGGAACGCTGGCTGCGCGTGTCATAATAGGCTCTGAGCCTTTATATACCTGTGCACAGCAGCAGCCACCTTCAGTCTGCTGCTGGACAGCCAGCAGCAGCAGCAGCAGGAGAGGTATGTAATCAGGAGCCCTCCTGCTAAGGGTAGACAGCTGCTCGTTCCACCCCACCCCCCGCCTTAATTGGTTCTCCTCCCTTCCAACGGTGTTGAGGCGGGTGGGAACAGCAGGGGGTGAAGGTGCTGTGTTTAAAGAGGTGGAGTTATGCAGATCTAAAACGCGTGGATTGCAGCAGCAGCAAGCCGAAAAGTGCAGGCATGTAAGGGATCTAGAGGTTGACAACATGTCTTCTTAACGGGAGTCCAGGAGCTCATCTCCACAAATGGACTTTTTAGGATCCTTGGGTGGCTCCGTAGTTTGAAACCAATTCTGGTTATCGCTTCTCGGCCTTTTGGCTAAGATCAAGTGTAGTATCTGTTCTTATCAGTTTAATATCTGATACGTCCCCTATCTGGGGACCATATATTAAATGGATTTTTAGAACAGGGAGATGGAAAAAGAGCTTGCTCTGTCCACTCCACGCATTGACCTGGTATTGCAGTATCTCCAGGACCGGTGCACCCCTTCTTTAATGCAGTTTCTAAAATCAGAAAGAATTGAATTCAATGTTTTTTGTTCATTTTGCTTGTTTGTCGGATTTTGGGATGGACTCTTTGGCTCTGCTTTTCTTCTCCTCATTGGATTTTTCATGTTCAAAGTTGCAGAAGCCAGATTACAAGCTCATTTTGGTTCAACTTCAGCAACTGTGCATTGCATTGCCATGTAATGTGATGCAATGCTATCTTTCTAGCTCTCCCTTTCTACTTCCTTTTGGATAAACAGACATATTAGGCAAGCATTTTGGAGCTTTCACCTAAATAACTACAGGTGGTGAGATAAGCTGCACAATATAATTGACCTTTCAGTATATTGTTGCACACACACCATCTATTTAGCAAATGCCCTTGTTATCAACAGCAGCCTTTTAAACTCACCCGAGCTAACAGGTATGTGCGCTGGTTACACTGCTGCGCTTAAAATTTCTTTTTTGGTTTGCTACAATGCCTTTTCTGAAACGTTGTCTCCTTCTGCTGGAACACTGACTTCTTTCATTTAATGCCTGCAGACTATAAAAGAGAACCCAACCCAAAAAGTTTGGTTGATTAGTCTGTGGCATTCTGTTAAACTGTTGCTTATGGCGGTCTCTGTGAGCTTCTCAGCGACATTCAGCCAGCCAGGTATCCTGCCTGCAGTAGATGGAATGTGGCAATGGAACGCTCGCTGCGCGTGTCATAATAGGCTCTGAGCCTTTATATACCTGTGCACAGCAGCAGCCACCTTCAGTCTGCTGCTGGACAGCCAGCAGCAGCAGCAGCAGGAGAGGTATGTAATCAGGAGCCCTCCTGCTAAGGGTAGACAGCTGCTCGTTCCACCCCACCCCCCGCCTTAATTGGTTCTCCTCCCTTCCAACGGTGTTGAGGCGGGTGGGAACAGCAGGGGGTGAAGGTGCTGTGTTTAAAGAGGTGGAGTTATGCAGATCTAAAACGCGTGGATTGCAGCAGCAGCAAGCCGAAAAGTGCAGGCATGTAAGGGATCTAGAGGTTGACAACATGTCTTCTTAACGGGAGTCCAGGAGCTCATCTCCACAAATGGACTTTTTAGGATCCTTGGGTGGCTCCGTAGTTTGAAACCAATTCTGGTTATCGCTTCTCGGCCTTTTGGCTAAGATCAAGTGTAGTATCTGTTCTTATCAGTTTAATATCTGATACGTCCCCTATCTGGGGACCATATATTAAATGGATTTTTAGAACAGGGAGATGGAAAAAGAGCTTGCTCTGTCCACTCCACGCATTGACCTGGTATTGCAGTATCTCCAGGACCGGTGCACCCCTTCTTTAATGCAGTTTCTAAAATCAGAAAGAATTGAATTCAATGTTTTTTGTTCATTTTGCTTGTTTGTCGGATTTTGGGATGGACTCTTTGGCTCTGCTTTTCTTCTCCTCATTGGATTTTTCATGTTCAAAGTTGCAGAAGCCAGATTACAAGCTCATTTTGGTTCAACTTCAGCAACTGTGCATTGCATTGCCATGTAATGTGATGCAATGCTATCTTTCTAGCTCTCCCTTTCTACTTCCTTTTGGATAAACAGACATATTAGGCAAGCATTTTGGAGCTTTCACCTAAATAACTACAGGTGGTGAGATAAGCTGCACAATATAATTGACCTTTCAGTATATTGTTGCACACACACCATCTATTTAGCAAATGCCCTTGTTATCAACAGCAGCCTTTTAAACTCACCCGAGCTAACAGGTATGTGCGCTGGTTACACTGCTGCGCTTAAAATTTCTTTTTTGGTTTGCTACAATGCCTTTTCTGAAACGTTGTCTCCTTCTGCTGGAACACTGACTTCTTTCATTTAATGCCTGCAGACTATAAAAGAGAACCCAACCCAAAAAGTTTGGTTGATTAGTCTGTGGCATTCTGTTAAACTGTTGCTTATGGCGGTCTCTGTGAGCTTCTCAGCGACATTCAGCCAGCCAGGTATCCTGCCTGCAGTAGATGGAATGTGGCAATGGAACGCTGGCTGCGCGTGTCATAATAGGCTCTGAGCCTTTATATACCTGTGCACAGCAGCAGCCACCTTCAGTCTGCTGCTGGACAGCCAGCAGCAGCAGCAGCAGGAGAGGTATGTAATCAGGAGCCCTCCTGCTAAGGGTAGACAGCTGCTCATTCCACCCCACCCCCCGCCTTAATTGGTTCTCCTCCCTTCCAACGGTGTTGAGGCGGGTGGGAACAGCAGGGGGTGAAGGTGCTGTGTTTAAAGAGGTGGAGTTATGCAGATCTAAAACGCGTGGATTGCAGCAGCAGCAAGCCGAAAAGTGCAGGCATGTAAGGGATCTAGAGGTTGACAACATGTCTTCTTAACGGGAGTCCAGGAGCTCATCTCCACAAATGGACTTTTTAGGATCCTTGGGTGGCTCCGTAGTTTGAAACCAATTCTGGTTATCGCTTCTCGGCCTTTTGGCTAAGATCAAGTGTAGTATCTGTTCTTATCAGTTTAATATCTGATACGTCCCCTATCTGGGGACCATATATTAAATGGATTTTTAGAACAGGGAGATGGAAAAAGAGCTTGCTCTGTCCACTCCACGCATTGACCTGGTATTGCAGTATCTCCAGGACCGGTGCACCCCTTCTTTAATGCAGTTTCTAAAATCAGAAAGAATTGAATTCAATGTTTTTTGTTCATTTTGCTTGTTTGTCGGATTTTGGGATGGACTCTTTGGCTCTGCTTTTCTTCTCCTCATTGGATTTTTCATGTTCAAAGTTGCAGAAGCCAGATTACAAGCTCATTTTGGTTCAACTTCAGCAACTGTGCATTGCATTGCCATGTAATGTGATGCAATGCTATCTTTCTAGCTCTCCCTTTCTACTTCCTTTTGGATAAACAGACATATTAGGCAAGCATTTTGGAGCTTTCACCTAAATAACTACAGGTGGTGAGATAAGCTGCACAATATAATTGACCTTTCAGTATATTGTTGCACACACACCATCTATTTAGCAAATGCCCTTGTTATCAACAGCAGCCTTTTAAACTCACCCGAGCTAACAGGTATGTGCGCTGGTTACACTGCTGCGCTTAAAATTTCTTTTTTGGTTTGCTACAATGCCTTTTCTGAAACGTTGTCTCCTTCTGCTGGAACACTGACTTCTTTCATTTAATGCCTGCAGACTATAAAAGAGAACCCAACCCAAAAAGTTTGGTTGATTAGTCTGTGGCATTCTGTTAAACTGTTGCTTATGGCGGTCTCTGTGAGCTTCTCAGCGACATTCAGCCAGCCAGGTATCCTGCCTGCAGTAGATGGAATGTGGCAATGGAACGCTGGCTGCGCGTGTCATAATAGGCTCTGAGCCTTTATATACCTGTGCACAGCAGCAGCCACCTTCAGTCTGCTGCTGGACAGCCAGCAGCAGCAGCAGCAGGAGAGGTATGTAATCAGGAGCCCTCCTGCTAAGGGTAGACAGCTGCTCGTTCCACCCCACCCCCCGCCTTAATTGGTTCTCCTCCCTTCCAACGGTGTTGAGGCGGGTGGGAACAGCAGGGGGTGAAGGTGCTGTGTTTAAAGAGGTGGAGTTATGCAGATCTAAAACGCGTGGATTGCAGCAGCAGCAAGCCGAAAAGTGCAGGCATGTAAGGGATCTAGAGGTTGACAACATGTCTTCTTAACGGGAGTCCAGGAGCTCATCTCCACAAATGGACTTTTTAGGATCCTTGGGTGGCTCCGTAGTTTGAAACCAATTCTGGTTATCGCTTCTCGGCCTTTTGGCTAAGATCAAGTGTAGTATCTGTTCTTATCAGTTTAATATCTGATACGTCCCCTATCTGGGGACCATATATTAAATGGATTTTTAGAACAGGGAGATGGAAAAAGAGCTTGCTCTGTCCACTCCACGCATTGACCTGGTATTGCAGTATCTCCAGGACCGGTGCACCCCTTCTTTAATGCAGTTTCTAAAATCAGAAAGAATTGAATTCAATGTTTTTTGTTCATTTTGCTTGTTTGTCGGATTTTGGGATGGACTCTTTGGCTCTGCTTTTCTTCTCCTCATTGGATTTTTCATGTTCAAAGTTGCAGAAGCCAGATTACAAGCTCATTTTGGTTCAACTTCAGCAACTGTGCATTGCATTGCCATGTAATGTGATGCAATGCTATCTTTCTAGCTCTCCCTTTCTACTTCCTTTTGGATAAACAGACATATTAGGCAAGCATTTTGGAGCTTTCACCTAAATAACTACAGGTGGTGAGATAAGCTGCACAATATAATTGACCTTTCAGTATATTGTTGCACACACACCATCTATTTAGCAAATGCCCTTGTTATCAACAGCAGCCTTTTAAACTCACCCGAGCTAACAGGTATGTGCGCTGGTTACACTGCTGCGCTTAAAATTTCTTTTTTGGTTTGCTACAATGCCTTTTCTGAAACGTTGTCTCCTTCTGCTGGAACACTGACTTCTTTCATTTAATGCCTGCAGACTATAAAAGAGAACCCAACCCAAAAAGTTTGGTTGATTAGTCTGTGGCATTCTGTTAAACTGTTGCTTATGGCGGTCTCTGTGAGCTTCTCAGCGACATTCAGCCAGCCAGGTATCCTGCCTGCAGTAGATGGAATGTGGCAATGGAACGCTGGCTGCGCGTGTCATAATAGGCTCTGAGCCTTTATATACCTGTGCACAGCAGCAGCCACCTTCAGTCTGCTGCTGGACAGCCAGCAGCAGCAGCAGCAGGAGAGGTATGTAATCAGGAGCCCTCCTGCTAAGGGTAGACAGCTGCTCGTTCCACCCCACCCCCCGCCTTAATTGGTTCTCCTCCCTTCCAACGGTGTTGAGGCGGGTGGGAACAGCAGGGGGTGAAGGTGCTGTGTTTAAAGAGGTGGAGTTATGCAGATCTAAAACGCGTGGATTGCAGCAGCAGCAAGCCGAAAAGTGCAGGCATGTAAGGGATCTAGAGGTTGACAACATGTCTTCTTAACGGGAGTCCAGGAGCTCATCTCCACAAATGGACTTTTTAGGATCCTTGGGTGGCTCCGTAGTTTGAAACCAATTCTGGTTATCGCTTCTCGGCCTTTTGGCTAAGATCAAGTGTAGTATCTGTTCTTATCAGTTTAATATCTGATACGTCCCCTATCTGGGGACCATATATTAAATGGATTTTTAGAACAGGGAGATGGAAAAAGAGCTTGCTCTGTCCACTCCACGCATTGACCTGGTATTGCAGTATCTCCAGGACCGGTGCACCCCTTCTTTAATGCAGTTTCTAAAATCAGAAAGAATTGAATTCAATGTTTTTTGTTCATTTTGCTTGTTTGTCGGATTTTGGGATGGACTCTTTGGCTCTGCTTTTCTTCTCCTCATTGGATTTTTCATGTTCAAAGTTGCAGAAGCCAGATTACAAGCTCATTTTGGTTCAACTTCAGCAACTGTGCATTGCATTGCCATGTAATGTGATGCAATGCTATCTTTCTAGCTCTCCCTTTCTACTTCCTTTTGGATAAACAGACATATTAGGCAAGCATTTTGGAGCTTTCACCTAAATAACTACAGGTGGTGAGATAAGCTGCACAATATAATTGACCTTTCAGTATATTGTTGCACACACACCATCTATTTAGCAAATGCCCTTGTTATCAACAGCAGCCTTTTAAACTCACCCGAGCTAACAGGTATGTGCGCTGGTTACACTGCTGCGCTTAAAATTTCTTTTTTGGTTTGCTACAATGCCTTTTCTGAAACGTTGTCTCCTTCTGCTGGAACACTGACTTCTTTCATTTAATGCCTGCAGACTATAAAAGAGAACCCAACCCAAAAAGTTTGGTTGATTAGTCTGTGGCATTCTGTTAAACTGTTGCTTATGGCGGTCTCTGTGAGCTTCTCAGCGACATTCAGCCAGCCAGGTATCCTGCCTGCAGTAGATGGAATGTGGCAATGGAACGCTGGCTGCGCGTGTCATAATAGGCTCTGAGCCTTTATATACCTGTGCACAGCAGCAGCCACCTTCAGTCTGCTGCTGGACAGCCAGCAGCAGCAGCAGCAGGAGAGGTATGTAATCAGGAGCCCTCCTGCTAAGGGTAGACAGCTGCTCGTTCCACCCCACCCCCCGCCTTAATTGGTTCTCCTCCCTTCCAACGGTGTTGAGGCGGGTGGGAACAGCAGGGGGTGAAGGTGCTGTGTTTAAAGAGGTGGAGTTATGCAGATCTAAAACGCGTGGATTGCAGCAGCAGCAAGCCGAAAAGTGCAGGCATGTAAGGGATCTAGAGGTTGACAACATGTCTTCTTAACGGGAGTCCAGGAGCTCATCTCCACAAATGGACTTTTTAGGATCCTTGGGTGGCTCCGTAGTTTGAAACCAATTCTGGTTATCGCTTCTCGGCCTTTTGGCTAAGATCAAGTGTAGTATCTGTTCTTATCAGTTTAATATCTGATACGTCCCCTATCTGGGGACCATATATTAAATGGATTTTTAGAACAGGGAGATGGAAAAAGAGCTTGCTCTGTCCACTCCACGCATTGACCTGGTATTGCAGTATCTCCAGGACCGGTGCACCCCTTCTTTAATGCAGTTTCTAAAATCAGAAAGAATTGAATTCAATGTTTTTTGTTCATTTTGCTTGTTTGTCGGATTTTGGGATGGACTCTTTGGCTCTGCTTTTCTTCTCCTCATTGGATTTTTCATGTTCAAAGTTGCAGAAGCCAGATTACAAGCTCATTTTGGTTCAACTTCAGCAACTGTGCATTGCATTGCCATGTAATGTGATGCAATGCTATCTTTCTAGCTCTCCCTTTCTACTTCCTTTTGGATAAACAGACATATTAGGCAAGCATTTTGGAGCTTTCACCTAAATAACTACAGGTGGTGAGATAAGCTGCACAATATAATTGACCTTTCAGTATATTGTTGCACACACACCATCTATTTAGCAAATGCCCTTGTTATCAACAGCAGCCTTTTAAACTCACCCGAGCTAACAGGTATGTGCGCTGGTTACACTGCTGCGCTTAAAATTTCTTTTTTGGTTTGCTACAATGCCTTTTCTGAAACGTTGTCTCCTTCTGCTGGAACACTGACTTCTTTCATTTAATGCCTGCAGACTATAAAAGAGAACCCAACCCAAAAAGTTTGGTTGATTAGTCTGTGGCATTCTGTTAAACTGTTGCTTATGGCGGTCTCTGTGAGCTTCTCAGCGACATTCAGCCAGCCAGGTATCCTGCCTGCAGTAGATGGAATGTGGCAATGGAACGCTGGCTGCGCGTGTCATAATAGGCTCTGAGCCTTTATATAACTGTGCACAGCAGCAGCCACCTTCAGTCTGCTGCTGGACAGCCAGCAGCAGCAGCAGCAGGAGAGGTATGTAATCAGGAGCCCTCCTGCTAAGGGTAGACAGCTGCTCGTTCCACCCCACCCCCCGCCTTAATTGGTTCTCCTCCCTTCCAACGGTGTTGAGGCGGGTGGGAACAGCAGGGGGTGAAGGTGCTGTGTTTAAAGAGGTGGAGTTATGCAGATCTAAAACGCGTGGATTGCAGCAGCAGCAAGCCGAAAAGTGCAGGCATGTAAGGGATCTAGAGGTTGACAACATGTCTTCTTAACGGGAGTCCAGGAGCTCATCTCCACAAATGGACTTTTTAGGATCCTTGGGTGGCTCCGTAGTTTGAAACCAATTCTGGTTATCGCTTCTCGGCCTTTTGGCTAAGATCAAGTGTAGTATCTGTTCTTATCAGTTTAATATCTGATACGTCCCCTATCTGGGGACCATATATTAAATGGATTTTTAGAACAGGGAGATGGAAAAAGAGCTTGCTCTGTCCACTCCACGCATTGACCTGGTATTGCAGTATCTCCAGGACCGGTGCACCCCTTCTTTAATGCAGTTTCTAAAATCAGAAAGAATTGAATTCAATGTTTTTTGTTCATTTTGCTTGTTTGTCGGATTTTGGGATGGACTCTTTGGCTCTGCTTTTCTTCTCCTCATTGGATTTTTCATGTTCAAAGTTGCAGAAGCCAGATTACAAGCTCATTTTGGTTCAACTTCAGCAACTGTGCATTGCATTGCCATGTAATGTGATGCAATGCTATCTTTCTAGCTCTCCCTTTCTACTTCCTTTTGGATAAACAGACATATTAGGCAAGCATTTTGGAGCTTTCACCTAAATAACTACAGGTGGTGAGATAAGCTGCACAATATAATTGACCTTTCAGTATATTGTTGCACACACACCATCTATTTAGCAAATGCCCTTGTTATCAACAGCAGCCTTTTAAACTCACCCGAGCTAACAGGTATGTGCGCTGGTTACACTGCTGCGCTTAAAATTTCTTTTTTGGTTTGCTACAATGCCTTTTCTGAAACGTTGTCTCCTTCTGCTGGAACACTGACTTCTTTCATTTAATGCCTGCAGACTATAAAAGAGAACCCAACCCAAAAAGTTTGGTTGATTAGTCTGTGGCATTCTGTTAAACTGTTGCTTATGGCGGTCTCTGTGAGCTTCTCAGCGACATTCAGCCAGCCAGGTATCCTGCCTGCAGTAGATGGAATGTGGCAATGGAACGCTGGCTGCGCGTGTCATAATAGGCTCTGAGCCTTTATATACCTGTGCACAGCAGCAGCCACCTTCAGTCTGCTGCTGGACAGCCAGCAGCAGCAGCAGCAGGAGAGGTATGTAATCAGGAGCCCTCCTGCTAAGGGTAGACAGCTGCTCGTTCCACCCCACCCCCCGCCTTAATTGGTTCTCCTCCCTTCCAACGGTGTTGAGGCGGGTGGGAACAGCAGGGGGTGAAGGTGCTGTGTTTAAAGAGGTGGAGTTATGCAGATCTAAAACGCGTGGATTGCAGCAGCAGCAAGCCGAAAAGTGCAGGCATGTAAGGGATCTAGAGGTTGACAACATGTCTTCTTAACGGGAGTCCAGGAGCTCATCTCCACAAATGGACTTTTTAGGATCCTTGGGTGGCTCCGTAGTTTGAAACCAATTCTGGTTATCGCTTCTCGGCCTTTTGGCTAAGATCAAGTGTAGTATCTGTTCTTATCAGTTTAATATCTGATACGTCCCCTATCTGGGGACCATATATTAAATGGATTTTTAGAACAGGGAGATGGAAAAAGAACTTGCTCTGTCCACTCCACGCATTGACCTGGTATTGCAGTATCTCCAGGACCGGTGCACCCCTTCTTTAATGCAGTTTCTAAAATCAGAAAGAATTGAATTCAATGTTTTTTGTTCATTTTGCTTGTTTGTCGGATTTTGGGATGGACTCTTTGGCTCTGCTTTTCTTCTCCTCATTGGATTTTTCATGTTCAAAGTTGCAGAAGCCAGATTACAAGCTCATTTTGGTTCAACTTCAGCAACTGTGCATTGCATTGCCATGTAATGTGATGCAATGCTATCTTTCTAGCTCTCCCTTTCTACTTCCTTTTGGATAAACAGACATATTAGGCAAGCATTTTGGAGCTTTCACCTAAATAACTACAGGTGGTGAGATAAGCTGCACAATATAATTGACCTTTCAGTATATTGTTGCACACACACCATCTATTTAGCAAATGCCCTTGTTATCAACAGCAGCCTTTTAAACTCACCCGAGCTAACAGGTATGTGCGCTGGTTACACTGCTGCGCTTAAAATTTCTTTTTTGGTTTGCTACAATGCCTTTTCTGAAACGTTGTCTCCTTCTGCTGGAACACTGACTTCTTTCATTTAATGCCTGCAGACTATAAAAGAGAACCCAACCCAAAAAGTTTGGTTGATTAGTCTGTGGCATTCTGTTAAACTGTTGCTTATGGCGGTCTCTGTGAGCTTCTCAGCGACATTCAGCCAGCCAGGTATCCTGCCTGCAGTAGATGGAATGTGGCAATGGAACGCTGGCTGCGCGTGTCATAATAGGCTCTGAGCCTTTATATACCTGTGCACAGCAGCAGCCACCTTCAGTCTGCTGCTGGACAGCCAGCAGCAGCAGCAGCAGGAGAGGTATGTAATCAGGAGCCCTCCTGCTAAGGGTAGACAGCTGCTCGTTCCACCCCACCCCCCGCCTTAATTGGTTCTCCTCCCTTCCAACGGTGTTGAGGCGGGTGGGAACAGCAGGGGGTGAAGGTGCTGTGTTTAAAGAGGTGGAGTTATGCAGATCTAAAACGCGTGGATTGCAGCAGCAGCAAGCCGAAAAGTGCAGGCATGTAAGGGATCTAGAGGTTGACAACATGTCTTCTTAACGGGAGTCCAGGAGCTCATCTCCACAAATGGACTTTTTAGGATCCTTGGGTGGCTCCGTAGTTTGAAACCAATTCTGGTTATCGCTTCTCGGCCTTTTGGCTAAGATCAAGTGTAGTATCTGTTCTTATCAGTTTAATATCTGATACGTCCCCTATCTGGGGACCATATATTAAATGGATTTTTAGAACAGGGAGATGGAAAAAGAGCTTGCTCTGTCCACTCCACGCATTGACCTGGTATTGCAGTATCTCCAGGACCGGTGCACCCCTTCTTTAATGCAGTTTCTAAAATCAGAAAGAATTGAATTCAATGTTTTTTGTTCATTTTGCTTGTTTGTCGGATTTTGGGATGGACTCTTTGGCTCTGCTTTTCTTCTCCTCATTGGATTTTTCATGTTCAAAGTTGCAGAAGCCAGATTACAAGCTCATTTTGGTTCAACTTCAGCAACTGTGCATTGCATTGCCATGTAATGTGATGCAATGCTATCTTTCTAGCTCTCCCTTTCTACTTCCTTTTGGATAAACAGACATATTAGGCAAGCATTTTGGAGCTTTCACCTAAATAACTACAGGTGGTGAGATAAGCTGCACAATATAATTGACCTTTCAGTATATTGTTGCACACACACCATCTATTTAGCAAATGCCCTTGTTATCAACAGCAGCCTTTTAAATTCACCCGAGCTAACAGGTATGTGCGCTGGTTACACTGCTGCGCTTAAAATTTCTTTTTTGGTTTGCTACAATGCCTTTTCTGAAACGTTGTCTCCTTCTGCTGGAACACTGACTTCTTTCATTTAATGCCTGCAGACTATAAAAGAGAACCCAACCCAAAAAGTTTGGTTGATTAGTCTGTGGCATTCTGTTAAACTGTTGCTTATGGCGGTCTCTGTGAGCTTCTCAGCGACATTCAGCCAGCCAGGTATCCTGCCTGCAGTAGATGGAATGTGGCAATGGAACGCTGGCTGCGCGTGTCATAATAGGCTCTGAGCCTTTATATACCTGTGCACAGCAGCAGCCACCTTCAGTCTGCTGCTGGACAGCCAGCAGCAGCAGCAGCAGGAGAGGTATGTAATCAGGAGCCCTCCTGCTAAGGGTAGACAGCTGCTCGTTCCACCCCACCCCCCGCCTTAATTGGTTCTCCTCCCTTCCAACGGTGTTGAGGCGGGTGGGAACAGCAGGGGGTGAAGGTGCTGTGTTTAAAGAGGTGGAGTTATGCAGATCTAAAACGCGTGGATTGCAGCAGCAGCAAGCCGAAAAGTGCAGGCATGTAAGGGATCTAGAGGTTGACAACATGTCTTCTTAACGGGAGTCCAGGAGCTCATCTCCACAAATGGACTTTTTAGGATCCTTGGGTGGCTCCGTAGTTTGAAACCAATTCTGGTTATCGCTTCTCGGCCTTTTGGCTAAGATCAAGTGTAGTATCTGTTCTTATCAGTTTAATATCTGATACGTCCCCTATCTGGGGACCATATATTAAATGGATTTTTAGAACAGGGAGATGGAAAAAGAGCTTGCTCTGTCCACTCCACGCATTGACCTGGTATTGCAGTATCTCCAGGACCGGTGCACCCCTTCTTTAATGCAGTTTCTAAAATCAGAAAGAATTGAATTCAATGTTTTTTGTTCATTTTGCTTGTTTGTCGGATTTTGGGATGGACTCTTTGGCTCTGCTTTTCTTCTCCTCATTGGATTTTTCATGTTCAAAGTTGCAGAAGCCAGATTACAAGCTCATTTTGGTTCAACTTCAGCAACTGTGCATTGCATTGCCATGTAATGTGATGCAATGCTATCTTTCTAGCTCTCCCTTTCTACTTCCTTTTGGATAAACAGACATATTAGGCAAGCATTTTGGAGCTTTCACCTAAATAACTACAGGTGGTGAGATAAGCTGCACAATATAATTGACCTTTCAGTATATTGTTGCACACACACCATCTATTTAGCAAATGCCCTTGTTATCAACAGCAGCCTTTTAAACTCACCCGAGCTAACAGGTATGTGCGCTGGTTACACTGCTGCGCTTAAAATTTCTTTTTTGGTTTGCTACAATGCCTTTTCTGAAACGTTGTCTCCTTCTGCTGGAACACTGACTTCTTTCATTTAATGCCTGCAGACTATAAAAGAGAACCCAACCCAAAAAGTTTGGTTGATTAGTCTGTGGCATTCTGTTAAACTGTTGCTTATGGCGGTCTCTGTGAGCTTCTCAGCGACATTCAGCCAGCCAGGTATCCTGCCTGCAGTAGATGGAATGTGGCAATGGAACGCTGGCTGCGCATGTCATAATAGGCTCTGAGCCTTTATATACCTGTGCACAGCAGCAGCCACCTTCAGTCTGCTGCTGGACAGCCAGCAGCAGCAGCAGCAGGAGAGGTATGTAATCAGGAGCCCTCCTGCTAAGGGTAGACAGCTGCTCGTTCCACCCCACCCCCCGCCTTAATTGGTTCTCCTCCCTTCCAACGGTGTTGAGGCGGGTGGGAACAGCAGGGGGTGAAGGTGCTGTGTTTAAAGAGGTGGAGTTATGCAGATCTAAAACGCGTGGATTGCAGCAGCAGCAAGCCGAAAAGTGCAGGCATGTAAGGGATCTAGAGGTTGACAACATGTCTTCTTAACGGGAGTCCAGGAGCTCATCTCCACAAATGGACTTTTTAGGATCCTTGGGTGGCTCCGTAGTTTGAAACCAATTCTGGTTATCGCTTCTCGGCCTTTTGGCTAAGATCAAGTGTAGTATCTGTTCTTATCAGTTTAATATCTGATACGTCCCCTATCTGGGGACCATATATTAAATGGATTTTTAGAACAGGGAGATGGAAAAAGAGCTTGCTCTGTCCACTCCACGCATTGACCTGGTATTGCAGTATCTCCAGGACCGGTGCACCCCTTCTTTAATGCAGTTTCTAAAATCAGAAAGAATTGAATTCAATGTTTTTTGTTCATTTTGCTTGTTTGTCGGATTTTGGGATGGACTCTTTGGCTCTGCTTTTCTTCTCCTCATTGGATTTTTCATGTTCAAAGTTGCAGAAGCCAGATTACAAGCTCATTTTGGTTCAACTTCAGCAACTGTGCATTGCATTGCCATGTAATGTGATGCAATGCTATCTTTCTAGCTCTCCCTTTCTACTTCCTTTTGGATAAACAGACATATTAGGCAAGCATTTTGGAGCTTTCACCTAAATAACTACAGGTGGTGAGATAAGCTGCACAATATAATTGACCTTTCAGTATATTGTTGCACACACACCATCTATTTAGCAAATGCCCTTGTTATCAACAGCAGCCTTTTAAACTCACCCGAGCTAACAGGTATGTGCGCTGGTTACACTGCTGCGCTTAAAATTTCTTTTTTGGTTTGCTACAATGCCTTTTCTGAAACGTTGTCTCCTTCTGCTGGAACACTGACTTCTTTCATTTAATGCCTGCAGACTATAAAAGAGAACCCAACCCAAAAAGTTTGGTTGATTAGTCTGTGGCATTCTGTTAAACTGTTGCTTATGGCGGTCTCTGTGAGCTTCTCAGCGACATTCAGCCAGCCAGGTATCCTGCCTGCAGTAGATGGAATGTGGCAATGGAACGCTGGCTGCGCGTGTCATAATAGGCTCTGAGCCTTTATATACCTGTGCACAGCAGCAGCCACCTTCAGTCTGCTGCTGGACAGCCAGCAGCAGCAGCAGCAGGAGAGGTATGTAATCAGGAGCCCTCCTGCTAAGGGTAGACAGCTGCTCGTTCCACCCCACCCCCCGCCTTAATTGGTTCTCCTCCCTTCCAACGGTGTTGAGGCGGGTGGGAACAGCAGGGGGTGAAGGTGCTGTGTTTAAAGAGGTGGAGTTATGCAGATCTAAAACGCGTGGATTGCAGCAGCAGCAAGCCGAAAAGTGCAGGCATGTAAGGGATCTAGAGGTTGACAACATGTCTTCTTAACGGGAGTCCAGGAGCTCATCTCCACAAATGGACTTTTTAGGATCCTTGGGTGGCTCCGTAGTTTGAAACCAATTCTGGTTATCGCTTCTCGGCCTTTTGGCTAAGATCAAGTGTAGTATCTGTTCTTATCAGTTTAATATCTGATACGTCCCCTATCTGGGGACCATATATTAAATGGATTTTTAGAACAGGGAGATGGAAAAAGAGCTTGCTCTGTCCACTCCACGCATTGACCTGGTATTGCAGTATCTCCAGGACCGGTGCACCCCTTCTTTAATGCAGTTTCTAAAATCAGAAAGAATTGAATTCAATGTTTTTTGTTCATTTTGCTTGTTTGTCGGATTTTGGGATGGACTCTTTGGCTCTGCTTTTCTTCTCCTCATTGGATTTTTCATGTTCAAAGTTGCAGAAGCCAGATTACAAGCTCATTTTGGTTCAACTTCAGCAACTGTGCATTGCATTGCCATGTAATGTGATGCAATGCTATCTTTCTAGCTCTCCCTTTCTACTTCCTTTTGGATAAACAGACATATTAGGCAAGCATTTTGGAGCTTTCACCTAAATAACTACAGGTGGTGAGATAAGCTGCACAATATAATTGACCTTTCAGTATATTGTTGCACACACACCATCTATTTAGCAAATGCCCTTGTTATCAACAGCAGCCTTTTAAACTCACCCGAGCTAACAGGTATGTGCGCTGGTTACACTGCTGCGCTTAAAATTTCTTTTTTGGTTTGCTACAATGCCTTTTCTGAAACGTTGTCTCCTTCTGCTGGAACACTGACTTCTTTCATTTAATGCCTGCAGACTATAAAAGAGAACCCAACCCAAAAAGTTTGGTTGATTAGTCTGTGGCATTCTGTTAAACTGTTGCTTATGGCGGTCTCTGTGAGCTTCTCAGCGACATTCAGCCAGCCAGGTATCCTGCCTGCAGTAGATGGAATGTGGCAATGGAACGCTGGCTGCGCGTGTCATAATAGGCTCTGAGCCTTTATATACCTGTGCACAGCAGCAGCCACCTTCAGTCTGCTGCTGGACAGCCAGCAGCAGCAGCAGCAGGAGAGGTATGTAATCAGGAGCCCTCCTGCTAAGGGTAGACAGCTGCTCGTTCCACCCCACCCCCCGCCTTAATTGGTTCTCCTCCCTTCCAACGGTGTTGAGGCGGGTGGGAACAGCAGGGGGTGAAGGTGCTGTGTTTAAAGAGGTGGAGTTATGCAGATCTAAAACGCGTGGATTGCAGCAGCAGCAAGCCGAAAAGTGCAGGCATGTAAGGGATCTAGAGGTTGACAACATGTCTTCTTAACGGGAGTCCAGGAGCTCATCTCCACAAATGGACTTTTTAGGATCCTTGGGTGGCTCCGTAGTTTGAAACCAATTCTGGTTATCGCTTCTCGGCCTTTTGGCTAAGATCAAGTGTAGTATCTGTTCTTATCAGTTTAATATCTGATACGTCCCCTATCTGGGGACCATATATTAAATGGATTTTTAGAACAGGGAGATGGAAAAAGAGCTTGCTCTGTCCACTCCACGCATTGACCTGGTATTGCAGTATCTCCAGGACCGGTGCACCCCTTCTTTAATGCAGTTTCTAAAATCAGAAAGAATTGAATTCAATGTTTTTTGTTCATTTTGCTTGTTTGTCGGATTTTGGGATGGACTCTTTGGCTCTGCTTTTCTTCTCCTCATTGGATTTTTCATGTTCAAAGTTGCAGAAGCCAGATTACAAGCTCATTTTGGTTCAACTTCAGCAACTGTGCATTGCATTGCCATGTAATGTGATGCAATGCTATCTTTCTAGCTCTCCCTTTCTACTTCCTTTTGGATAAACAGACATATTAGGCAAGCATTTTGGAGCTTTCACCTAAATAACTACAGGTGGTGAGATAAGCTGCACAATATAATTGACCTTTCAGTATATTGTTGCACACACACCATCTATTTAGCAAATGCCCTTGTTATCAACAGCAGCCTTTTAAACTCACCCGAGCTAACAGGTATGTGCGCTGGTTACACTGCTGCGCTTAAAATTTCTTTTTTGGTTTGCTACAATGCCTTTTCTGAAACGTTGTCTCCTTCTGCTGGAACACTGACTTCTTTCATTTAATGCCTGCAGACTATAAAAGAGAACCCAACCCAAAAAGTTTGGTTGATTAGTCTGTGGCATTCTGTTAAACTGTTGCTTATGGCGGTCTCTGTGAGCTTCTCAGCGACATTCAGCCAGCCAGGTATCCTGCCTGCAGTAGATGGAATGTGGCAATGGAACGCTGGCTGCGCGTGTCATAATAGGCTCTGAGCCTTTATATACCTGTGCACAGCAGCAGCCACCTTCAGTCTGCTGCTGGACAGCCAGCAGCAGCAGCAGCAGGAGAGGTATGTAATCAGGAGCCCTCCTGCTAAGGGTAGACAGCTGCTCGTTCCACCCCACCCCCCGCCTTAATTGGTTCTCCTCCCTTCCAACGGTGTTGAGGCGGGTGGGAACAGCAGGGGGTGAAGGTGCTGTGTTTAAAGAGGTGGAGTTATGCAGATCTAAAACGCGTGGATTGCAGCAGCAGCAAGCCGAAAAGTGCAGGCATGTAAGGGATCTAGAGGTTGACAACATGTCTTCTTAACGGGAGTCCAGGAGCTCATCTCCACAAATGGACTTTTTAGGATCCTTGGGTGGCTCCGTAGTTTGAAACCAATTCTGGTTATCGCTTCTCGGCCTTTTGGCTAAGATCAAGTGTAGTATCTGTTCTTATCAGTTTAATATCTGATACGTCCCCTATCTGGGGACCATATATTAAATGGATTTTTAGAACAGGGAGATGGAAAAAGAGCTTGCTCTGTCCACTCCACGCATTGACCTGGTATTGCAGTATCTCCAGGACCGGTGCACCCCTTCTTTAATGCAGTTTCTAAAATCAGAAAGAATTGAATTCAATGTTTTTTGTTCATTTTGCTTGTTTGTCGGATTTTGGGATGGACTCTTTGGCTCTGCTTTTCTTCTCCTCATTGGATTTTTCATGTTCAAAGTTGCAGAAGCCAGATTACAAGCTCATTTTGGTTCAACTTCAGCAACTGTGCATTGCATTGCCATGTAATGTGATGCAATGCTATCTTTCTAGCTCTCCCTTTCTACTTCCTTTTGGATAAACAGACATATTAGGCAAGCATTTTGGAGCTTTCACCTAAATAACTACAGGTGGTGAGATAAGCTGCACAATATAATTGACCTTTCAGTATATTGTTGCACACACACCATCTATTTAGCAAATGCCCTTGTTATCAACAGCAGCCTTTTAAACTCACCCGAGCTAACAGGTATGTGCGCTGGTTACACTGCTGCGCTTAAAATTTCTTTTTTGGTTTGCTACAATGCCTTTTCTGAAACGTTGTCTCCTTCTGCTGGAACACTGACTTCTTTCATTTAATGCCTGCAGACTATAAAAGAGAACCCAACCCAAAAAGTTTGGTTGATTAGTCTGTGGCATTCTGTTAAACTGTTGCTTATGGCGGTCTCTGTGAGCTTCTCAGCGACATTCAGCCAGCCAGGTATCCTGCCTGCAGTAGATGGAATGTGGCAATGGAACGCTGGCTGCGCGTGTCATAATAGGCTCTGAGCCTTTATATACCTGTGCACAGCAGCAGCCACCTTCAGTCTGCTGCTGGACAGCCAGCAGCAGCAGCAGCAGGAGAGGTATGTAATCAGGAGCCCTCCTGCTAAGGGTAGACAGCTGCTCGTTCCACCCCACCCCCCGCCTTAATTGGTTCTCCTCCCTTCCAACGGTGTTGAGGCGGGTGGGAACAGCAGGGGGTGAAGGTGCTGTGTTTAAAGAGGTGGAGTTATGCAGATCTAAAACGCGTGGATTGCAGCAGCAGCAAGCCGAAAAGTGCAGGCATGTAAGGGATCTAGAGGTTGACAACATGTCTTCTTAACGGGAGTCCAGGAGCTCATCTCCACAAATGGACTTTTTAGGATCCTTGGGTGGCTCCGTAGTTTGAAACCAATTCTGGTTATCGCTTCTCGGCCTTTTGGCTAAGATCAAGTGTAGTATCTGTTCTTATCAGTTTAATATCTGATACGTCCCCTATCTGGGGACCATATATTAAATGGATTTTTAGAACAGGGAGATGGAAAAAGAGCTTGCTCTGTCCACTCCACGCATTGACCTGGTATTGCAGTATCTCCAGGACCGGTGCACCCCTTCTTTAATGCAGTTTCTAAAATCAGAAAGAATTGAATTCAATGTTTTTTGTTCATTTTGCTTGTTTGTCGGATTTTGGGATGGACTCTTTGGCTCTGCTTTTCTTCTCCTCATTGGATTTTTCATGTTCAAAGTTGCAGAAGCCAGATTACAAGCTCATTTTGGTTCAACTTCAGCAACTGTGCATTGCATTGCCATGTAATGTGATGCAATGCTATCTTTCTAGCTCTCCCTTTCTACTTCCTTTTGGATAAACAGACATATTAGGCAAGCATTTTGGAGCTTTCACCTAAATAACTACAGGTGGTGAGATAAGCTGCACAATATAATTGACCTTTCAGTATATTGTTGCACACACACCATCTATTTAGCAAATGCCCTTGTTATCAACAGCAGCCTTTTAAACTCACCCGAGCTAACAGGTATGTGCGCTGGTTACACTGCTGCGCTTAAAATTTCTTTTTTGGTTTGCTACAATGCCTTTTCTGAAACGTTGTCTCCTTCTGCTGGAACACTGACTTCTTTCATTTAATGCCTGCAGACTATAAAAGAGAACCCAACCCAAAAAGTTTGGTTGATTAGTCTGTGGCATTCTGTTAAACTGTTGCTTATGGCGGTCTCTGTGAGCTTCTCAGCGACATTCAGCCAGCCAGGTATCCTGCCTGCAGTAGATGGAATGTGGCAATGGAACGCTGGCTGCGCGTGTCATAATAGGCTCTGAGCCTTTATATACCTGTGCACAGCAGCAGCCACCTTCAGTCTGCTGCTGGACAGCCAGCAGCAGCAGCAGCAGGAGAGGTATGTAATCAGGAGCCCTCCTGCTAAGGGTAGACAGCTGCTCGTTCCACCCCACCCCCCGCCTTAATTGGTTCTCCTCCCTTCCAACGGTGTTGAGGCGGGTGGGAACAGCAGGGGGTGAAGGTGCTGTGTTTAAAGAGGTGGAGTTATGCAGATCTAAAACGCGTGGATTGCAGCAGCAGCAAGCCGAAAAGTGCAGGCATGTAAGGGATCTAGAGGTTGACAACATGTCTTCTTAACGGGAGTCCAGGAGCTCATCTCCACAAATGGACTTTTTAGGATCCTTGGGTGGCTCCGTAGTTTGAAACCAATTCTGGTTATCGCTTCTCGGCCTTTTGGCTAAGATCAAGTGTAGTATCTGTTCTTATCAGTTTAATATCTGATACGTCCCCTATCTGGGGACCATATATTAAATGGATTTTTAGAACAGGGAGATGGAAAAAGAGCTTGCTCTGTCCACTCCACGCATTGACCTGGTATTGCAGTATCTCCAGGACCGGTGCACCCCTTCTTTAATGCAGTTTCTAAAATCAGAAAGAATTGAATTCAATGTTTTTTGTTCATTTTGCTTGTTTGTCGGATTTTGGGATGGACTCTTTGGCTCTGCTTTTCTTCTCCTCATTGGATTTTTCATGTTCAAAGTTGCAGAAGCCAGATTACAAGCTCATTTTGGTTCAACTTCAGCAACTGTGCATTGCATTGCCATGTAATGTGATGCAATGCTATCTTTCTAGCTCTCCCTTTCTACTTCCTTTTGGATAAACAGACATATTAGGCAAGCATTTTGGAGCTTTCACCTAAATAACTACAGGTGGTGAGATAAGCTGCACAATATAATTGACCTTTCAGTATATTGTTGCACACACACCATCTATTTAGCAAATGCCCTTGTTATCAACAGCAGCCTTTTAAACTCACCCGAGCTAACAGGTATGTGCGCTGGTTACACTGCTGCGCTTAAAATTTCTTTTTTGGTTTGCTACAATGCCTTTTCTGAAACGTTGTCTCCTTCTGCTGGAACACTGACTTCTTTCATTTAATGCCTGCAGACTATAAAAGAGAACCCAACCCAAAAAGTTTGGTTGATTAGTCTGTGGCATTCTGTTAAACTGTTGCTTATGGCGGTCTCTGTGAGCTTCTCAGCGACATTCAGCCAGCCAGGTATCCTGCCTGCAGTAGATGGAATGTGGCAATGGAACGCTGGCTGCGCGTGTCATAATAGGCTCTGAGCCTTTATATACCTGTGCACAGCAGCAGCCACCTTCAGTCTGCTGCTGGACAGCCAGCAGCAGCAGCAGCAGGAGAGGTATGTAATCAGGAGCCCTCCTGCTAAGAGTAGACAGCTGCTCGTTCCACCCCACCCCCCGCCTTAATTGGTTCTCCTCCCTTCCAACGGTGTTGAGGCGGGTGGGAACAGCAGGGGGTGAAGGTGCTGTGTTTAAAGAGGTGGAGTTATGCAGATCTAAAACGCGTGGATTGCAGCAGCAGCAAGCCGAAAAGTGCAGGCATGTAAGGGATCTAGAGGTTGACAACATGTCTTCTTAACGGGAGTCCAGGAGCTCATCTCCACAAATGGACTTTTTAGGATCCTTGGGTGGCTCCGTAGTTTGAAACCAATTCTGGTTATCGCTTCTCGGCCTTTTGGCTAAGATCAAGTGTAGTATCTGTTCTTATCAGTTTAATATCTGATACGTCCCCTATCTGGGGACCATATATTAAATGGATTTTTAGAACAGGGAGATGGAAAAAGAGCTTGCTCTGTCCACTCCACGCATTGACCTGGTATTGCAGTATCTCCAGGACCGGTGCACCCCTTCTTTAATGCAGTTTCTAAAATCAGAAAGAATTGAATTCAATGTTTTTTGTTCATTTTGCTTGTTTGTCGGATTTTGGGATGGACTCTTTGGCTCTGCTTTTCTTCTCCTCATTGGATTTTTCATGTTCAAAGTTGCAGAAGCCAGATTACAAGCTCATTTTGGTTCAACTTCAGCAACTGTGCATTGCATTGCCATGTAATGTGATGCAATGCTATCTTTCTAGCTCTCCCTTTCTACTTCCTTTTGGATAAACAGACATATTAGGCAAGCATTTTGGAGCTTTCACCTAAATAACTACAGGTGGTGAGATAAGCTGCACAATATAATTGACCTTTCAGTATATTGTTGCACACACACCATCTATTTAGCAAATGCCCTTGTTATCAACAGCAGCCTTTTAAACTCACCCGAGCTAACAGGTATGTGCGCTGGTTACACTGCTGCGCTTAAAATTTCTTTTTTGGTTTGCTACAATGCCTTTTCTGAAACGTTGTCTCCTTCTGCTGGAACACTGACTTCTTTCATTTAATGCCTGCAGACTATAAAAGAGAACCCAACCCAAAAAGTTTGGTTGATTAGTCTGTGGCATTCTGTTAAACTGTTGCTTATGGCGGTCTCTGTGAGCTTCTCAGCGACATTCAGCCAGCCAGGTATCCTGCCTGCAGTAGATGGAATGTGGCAATGGAACGCTGGCTGCGCGTGTCATAATAGGCTCTGAGCCTTTATATACCTGTGCACAGCAGCAGCCACCTTCAGTCTGCTGCTGGACAGCCAGCAGCAGCAGCAGCAGGAGAGGTATGTAATCAGGAGCCCTCCTGCTAAGGGTAGACAGCTGCTCGTTCCACCCCACCCCCCGCCTTAATTGGTTCTCCTCCCTTCCAACGGTGTTGAGGCGGGTGGGAACAGCAGGGGGTGAAGGTGCTGTGTTTAAAGAGGTGGAGTTATGCAGATCTAAAACGCGTGGATTGCAGCAGCAGCAAGCCGAAAAGTGCAGGCATGTAAGGGATCTAGAGGTTGACAACATGTCTTCTTAACGGGAGTCCAGGAGCTCATCTCCACAAATGGACTTTTTAGGATCCTTGGGTGGCTCCGTAGTTTGAAACCAATTCTGGTTATCGCTTCTCGGCCTTTTGGCTAAGATCAAGTGTAGTATCTGTTCTTATCAGTTTAATATCTGATACGTCCCCTATCTGGGGACCATATATTAAATGGATTTTTAGAACAGGGAGATGGAAAAAGAGCTTGCTCTGTCCACTCCACGCATTGACCTGGTATTGCAGTATCTCCAGGACCGGTGCACCCCTTCTTTAATGCAGTTTCTAAAATCAGAAAGAATTGAATTCAATGTTTTTTGTTCATTTTGCTTGTTTGTCGGATTTTGGGATGGACTCTTTGGCTCTGCTTTTCTTCTCCTCATTGGATTTTTCATGTTCAAAGTTGCAGAAGCCAGATTACAAGCTCATTTTGGTTCAACTTCAGCAACTGTGCATTGCATTGCCATGTAATGTGATGCAATGCTATCTTTCTAGCTCTCCCTTTCTACTTCCTTTTGGATAAACAGACATATTAGGCAAGCATTTTGGAGCTTTCACCTAAATAACTACAGGTGGTGAGATAAGCTGCACAATATAATTGACCTTTCAGTATATTGTTGCACACACACCATCTATTTAGCAAATGCCCTTGTTATCAACAGCAGCCTTTTAAACTCACCCGAGCTAACAGGTATGTGCGCTGGTTACACTGCTGCGCTTAAAATTTCTTTTTTGGTTTGCTACAATGCCTTTTCTGAAACGTTGTCTCCTTCTGCTGGAACACTGACTTCTTTCATTTAATGCCTGCAGACTATAAAAGAGAACCCAACCCAAAAAGTTTGGTTGATTAGTCTGTGGCATTCTGTTAAACTGTTGCTTATGGCGGTCTCTGTGAGCTTCTCAGCGACATTCAGCCAGCCAGGTATCCTGCCTGCAGTAGATGGAATGTGGCAATGGAACGCTGGCTGCGCGTGTCATAATAGGCTCTGAGCCTTTATATACCTGTGCACAGCAGCAGCCACCTTCAGTCTGCTGCTGGACAGCCAGCAGCAGCAGCAGCAGGAGAGGTATGTAATCAGGAGCCCTCCTGCTAAGGGTAGACAGCTGCTCGTTCCACCCCACCCCCCGCCTTAATTGGTTCTCCTCCCTTCCAACGGTGTTGAGGCGGGTGGGAACAGCAGGGGGTGAAGGTGCTGTGTTTAAAGAGGTGGAGTTATGCAGATCTAAAACGCGTGGATTGCAGCAGCAGCAAGCCGAAAAGTGCAGGCATGTAAGGGATCTAGAGGTTGACAACATGTCTTCTTAACGGGAGTCCAGGAGCTCATCTCCACAAATGGACTTTTTAGGATCCTTGGGTGGCTCCGTAGTTTGAAACCAATTCTGGTTATCGCTTCTCGGCCTTTTGGCTAAGATCAAGTGTAGTATCTGTTCTTATCAGTTTAATATCTGATACGTCCCCTATCTGGGGACCATATATTAAATGGATTTTTAGAACAGGGAGATGGAAAAAGAGCTTGCTCTGTCCACTCCACGCATTGACCTGGTATTGCAGTATCTCCAGGACCGGTGCACCCCTTCTTTAATGCAGTTTCTAAAATCAGAAAGAATTGAATTCAATGTTTTTTGTTCATTTTGCTTGTTTGTCGGATTTTGGGATGGACTCTTTGGCTCTGCTTTTCTTCTCCTCATTGGATTTTTCATGTTCAAAGTTGCAGAAGCCAGATTACAAGCTCATTTTGGTTCAACTTCAGCAACTGTGCATTGCATTGCCATGTAATGTGATGCAATGCTATCTTTCTAGCTCTCCCTTTCTACTTCCTTTTGGATAAACAGAC
Organism: Phyllobates terribilis; assembly: GCF_046119375.1. Classification (NCBI taxonomy): domain Eukaryota; kingdom Metazoa; phylum Chordata; class Amphibia; order Anura; family Dendrobatidae; genus Phyllobates; species Phyllobates terribilis. The sequence goes on along the minus strand of NW_027365735.1, from coordinate 32,443 downwards.
ATATTAGGCAAGCATTTTGGAGCTTTCACCTAAATAACTACAGGTGGTGAGATAAGCTGCACAATATAATTGACCTTTCAGTATATTGTTGCACACACACCATCTATTTAGCAAATGCCCTTGTTATCAACAGCAGCCTTTTAAACTCACCCGAGCTAACAGGTATGTGCGCTGGTTACACTGCTGCGCTTAAAATTTCTTTTTTGGTTTGCTACAATGCCTTTTCTGAAACGTTGTCTCCTTCTGCTGGAACACTGACTTCTTTCATTTAATGCCTGCAGACTATAAAAGAGAACCCAACCCAAAAAGTTTGGTTGATTAGTCTGTGGCATTCTGTTAAACTGTTGCTTATGGCGGTCTCTGTGAGCTTCTCAGCGACATTCAGCCAGCCAGGTATCCTGCCTGCAGTAGATGGAATGTGGCAATGGAACGCTGGCTGCGCGTGTCATAATAGGCTCTGAGCCTTTATATACCTGTGCACAGCAGCAGCCACCTTCAGTCTGCTGCTGGACAGCCAGCAGCAGCAGCAGCAGGAGAGGTATGTAATCAGGAGCCCTCCTGCTAAGGGTAGACAGCTGCTCGTTCCACCCCACCCCCCGCCTTAATTGGTTCTCCTCCCTTCCAACGGTGTTGAGGCGGGTGGGAACAGCAGGGGGTGAAGGTGCTGTGTTTAAAGAGGTGGAGTTATGCAGATCTAAAACGCGTGGATTGCAGCAGCAGCAAGCCGAAAAGTGCAGGCATGTAAGGGATCTAGAGGTTGACAACATGTCTTCTTAACGGGAGTCCAGGAGCTCATCTCCACAAATGGACTTTTTAGGATCCTTGGGTGGCTCCGTAGTTTGAAACCAATTCTGGTTATCGCTTCTCGGCCTTTTGGCTAAGATCAAGTGTAGTATCTGTTCTTATCAGTTTAATATCTGATACGTCCCCTATCTGGGGACCATATATTAAATGGATTTTTAGAACAGGGAGATGGAAAAAGAGCTTGCTCTGTCCACTCCACGCATTGACCTGGTATTGCAGTATCTCCAGGACCGGTGCACCCCTTCTTTAATGCAGTTTCTAAAATCAGAAAGAATTGAATTCAATGTTTTTTGTTCATTTTGCTTGTTTGTCGGATTTTGGGATGGACTCTTTGGCTCTGCTTTTCTTCTCCTCATTGGATTTTTCATGTTCAAAGTTGCAGAAGCCAGATTACAAGCTCATTTTGGTTCAACTTCAGCAACTGTGCATTGCATTGCCATGTAATGTGATGCAATGCTATCTTTCTAGCTCTCCCTTTCTACTTCCTTTTGGATAAACAGACATATTAGGCAAGCATTTTGGAGCTTTCACCTAAATAACTACAGGTGGTGAGATAAGCTGCACAATATAATTGACCTTTCAGTATATTGTTGCACACACACCATCTATTTAGCAAATGCCCTTGTTATCAACAGCAGCCTTTTAAACTCACCCGAGCTAACAGGTATGTGCGCTGGTTACACTGCTGCGCTTAAAATTTCTTTTTTGGTTTGCTACAATGCCTTTTCTGAAACGTTGTCTCCTTCTGCTGGAACACTGACTTCTTTCATTTAATGCCTGCAGACTATAAAAGAGAACCCAACCCAAAAAGTTTGGTTGATTAGTCTGTGGCATTCTGTTAAACTGTTGCTTATGGCGGTCTCTGTGAGCTTCTCAGCGACATTCAGCCAGCCAGGTATCCTGCCTGCAGTAGATGGAATGTGGCAATGGAACGCTGGCTGCGCGTGTCATAATAGGCTCTGAGCCTTTATATACCTGTGCACAGCAGCAGCCACCTTCAGTCTGCTGCTGGACAGCCAGCAGCAGCAGCAGCAGGAGAGGTATGTAATCAGGAGCCCTCCTGCTAAGGGTAGACAGCTGCTCGTTCCACCCCACCCCCCGCCTTAATTGGTTCTCCTCCCTTCCAACGGTGTTGAGGCGGGTGGGAACAGCAGGGGGTGAAGGTGCTGTGTTTAAAGAGGTGGAGTTATGCAGATCTAAAACGCGTGGATTGCAGCAGCAGCAAGCCGAAAAGTGCAGGCATGTAAGGGATCTAGAGGTTGACAACATGTCTTCTTAACGGGAGTCCAGGAGCTCATCTCCACAAATGGACTTTTTAGGATCCTTGGGTGGCTCCGTAGTTTGAAACCAATTCTGGTTATCGCTTCTCGGCCTTTTGGCTAAGATCAAGTGTAGTATCTGTTCTTATCAGTTTAATATCTGATACGTCCCCTATCTGGGGACCATATATTAAATGGATTTTTAGAACAGGGAGATGGAAAAAGAGCTTGCTCTGTCCACTCCACGCATTGACCTGGTATTGCAGTATCTCCAGGACCGGTGCACCCCTTCTTTAATGCAGTTTCTAAAATCAGAAAGAATTGAATTCAATGTTTTTTGTTCATTTTGCTTGTTTGTCGGATTTTGGGATGGACTCTTTGGCTCTGCTTTTCTTCTCCTCATTGGATTTTTCATGTTCAAAGTTGCAGAAGCCAGATTACAAGCTCATTTTGGTTCAACTTCAGCAACTGTGCATTGCATTGCCATGTAATGTGATGCAATGCTATCTTTCTAGCTCTCCCTTTCTACTTCCTTTTGGATAAACAGACATATTAGGCAAGCATTTTGGAGCTTTCACCTAAATAACTACAGGTGGTGAGATAAGCTGCACAATATAATTGACCTTTCAGTATATTGTTGCACACACACCATCTATTTAGCAAATGCCCTTGTTATCAACAGCAGCCTTTTAAACTCACCCGAGCTAACAGGTATGTGCGCTGGTTACACTGCTGCGCTTAAAATTTCTTTTTTGGTTTGCTACAATGCCTTTTCTGAAACGTTGTCTCCTTCTGCTGGAACACTGACTTCTTTCATTTAATGCCTGCAGACTATAAAAGAGAACCCAACCCAAAAAGTTTGGTTGATTAGTCTGTGGCATTCTGTTAAACTGTTGCTTATGGCGGTCTCTGTGAGCTTCTCAGTGACATTCAGCCAGCCAGGTATCCTGCCTGCAGTAGATGGAATGTGGCAATGGAACGCTGGCTGCGCGTGTCATAATAGGCTCTGAGCCTTTATATACCTGTGCACAGCAGCAGCCACCTTCAGTCTGCTGCTGGACAGCCAGCAGCAGCAGCAGCAGGAGAGGTATGTAATCAGGAGCCCTCCTGCTAAGGGTAGACAGCTGCTCGTTCCACCCCACCCCCCGCCTTAATTGGTTCTCCTCCCTTCCAACGGTGTTGAGGCGGGTGGGAACAGCAGGGGGTGAAGGTGCTGTGTTTAAAGAGGTGGAGTTATGCAGATCTAAAACGCGTGGATTGCAGCAGCAGCAAGCCGAAAAGTGCAGGCATGTAAGGGATCTAGAGGTTGACAACATGTCTTCTTAACGGGAGTCCAGGAGCTCATCTCCACAAATGGACTTTTTAGGATCCTTGGGTGGCTCCGTAGTTTGAAACCAATTCTGGTTATCGCTTCTCGGCCTTTTGGCTAAGATCAAGTGTAGTATCTGTTCTTATCAGTTTAATATCTGATACGTCCCCTATCTGGGGACCATATATTAAATGGATTTTTAGAACAGGGAGATGGAAAAAGAGCTTGCTCTGTCCACTCCACGCATTGACCTGGTATTGCAGTATCTCCAGGACCGGTGCACCCCTTCTTTAATGCAGTTTCTAAAATCAGAAAGAATTGAATTCAATGTTTTTTGTTCATTTTGCTTGTTTGTCGGATTTTGGGATGGACTCTTTGGCTCTGCTTTTCTTCTCCTCATTGGATTTTTCATGTTCAAAGTTGCAGAAGCCAGATTACAAGCTCATTTTGGTTCAACTTCAGCAACTGTGCATTGCATTGCCATGTAATGTGATGCAATGCTATCTTTCTAGCTCTCCCTTTCTACTTCCTTTTGGATAAACAGACATATTAGGCAAGCATTTTGGAGCTTTCACCTAAATAACTACAGGTGGTGAGATAAGCTGCACAATATAATTGACCTTTCAGTATATTGTTGCACACACACCATCTATTTAGCAAATGCCCTTGTTATCAACAGCAGCCTTTTAAACTCACCCGAGCTAACAGGTATGTGCGCTGGTTACACTGCTGCGCTTAAAATTTCTTTTTTGGTTTGCTACAATGCCTTTTCTGAAACGTTGTCTCCTTCTGCTGGAACACTGACTTCTTTCATTTAATGCCTGCAGACTATAAAAGAGAACCCAACCCAAAAAGTTTGGTTGATTAGTCTGTGGCATTCTGTTAAACTGTTGCTTATGGCGGTCTCTGTGAGCTTCTCAGCGACATTCAGCCAGCCAGGTATCCTGCCTGCAGTAGATGGAATGTGGCAATGGAACGCTGGCTGCGCGTGTCATAATAGGCTCTGAGCCTTTATATACCTGTGCACAGCAGCAGCCACCTTCAGTCTGCTGCTGGACAGCCAGCAGCAGCAGCAGCAGGAGAGGTATGTAATCAGGAGCCCTCCTGCTAAGGGTAGACAGCTGCTCGTTCCACCCCACCCCCCGCCTTAATTGGTTCTCCTCCCTTCCAACGGTGTTGAGGCGGGTGGGAACAGCAGGGGGTGAAGGTGCTGTGTTTAAAGAGGTGGAGTTATGCAGATCTAAAACGCGTGGATTGCAGCAGCAGCAAGCCGAAAAGTGCAGGCATGTAAGGGATCTAGAGGTTGACAACATGTCTTCTTAACGGGAGTCCAGGAGCTCATCTCCACAAATGGACTTTTTAGGATCCTTGGGTGGCTCCGTAGTTTGAAACCAATTCTGGTTATCGCTTCTCGGCCTTTTGGCTAAGATCAAGTGTAGTATCTGTTCTTATCAGTTTAATATCTGATACGTCCCCTATCTGGGGACCATATATTAAATGGATTTTTAGAACAGGGAGATGGAAAAAGAGCTTGCTCTGTCCACTCCACGCATTGACCTGGTATTGCAGTATCTCCAGGACCGGTGCACCCCTTCTTTAATGCAGTTTCTAAAATCAGAAAGAATTGAATTCAATGTTTTTTGTTCATTTTGCTTGTTTGTCGGATTTTGGGATGGACTCTTTGGCTCTGCTTTTCTTCTCCTCATTGGATTTTTCATGTTCAAAGTTGCAGAAGCCAGATTACAAGCTCATTTTGGTTCAACTTCAGCAACTGTGCATTGCATTGCCATGTAATGTGATGCAATGCTATCTTTCTAGCTCTCCCTTTCTACTTCCTTTTGGATAAACAGACATATTAGGCAAGCATTTTGGAGCTTTCACCTAAATAACTACAGGTGGTGAGATAAGCTGCACAATATAATTGACCTTTCAGTATATTGTTGCACACACACCATCTATTTAGCAAATGCCCTTGTTATCAACAGCAGCCTTTTAAACTCACCCGAGCTAACAGGTATGTGCGCTGGTTACACTGCTGCGCTTAAAATTTCTTTTTTGGTTTGCTACAATGCCTTTTCTGAAACGTTGTCTCCTTCTGCTGGAACACTGACTTCTTTCATTTAATGCCTGCAGACTATAAAAGAGAACCCAACCCAAAAAGTTTGGTTGATTAGTCTGTGGCATTCTGTTAAACTGTTGCTTATGGCGGTCTCTGTGAGCTTCTCAGCGACATTCAGCCAGCCAGGTATCCTGCCTGCAGTAGATGGAATGTGGCAATGGAACGCTGGCTGCGCGTGTCATAATAGGCTCTGAGCCTTTATATACCTGTGCACAGCAGCAGCCACCTTCAGTCTGCTGCTGGACAGCCAGCAGCAGCAGCAGCAGGAGAGGTATGTAATCAGGAGCCCTCCTGCTAAGGGTAGACAGCTGCTCGTTCCACCCCACCCCCCGCCTTAATTGGTTCTCCTCCCTTCCAACGGTGTTGAGGCGGGTGGGAACAGCAGGGGGTGAAGGTGCTGTGTTTAAAGAGGTGGAGTTATGCAGATCTAAAACGCGTGGATTGCAGCAGCAGCAAGCCGAAAAGTGCAGGCATGTAAGGGATCTAGAGGTTGACAACATGTCTTCTTAACGGGAGTCCAGGAGCTCATCTCCACAAATGGACTTTTTAGGATCCTTGGGTGGCTCCGTAGTTTGAAACCAATTCTGGTTATCGCTTCTCGGCCTTTTGGCTAAGATCAAGTGTAGTATCTGTTCTTATCAGTTTAATATCTGATACGTCCCCTATCTGGGGACCATATATTAAATGGATTTTTAGAACAGGGAGATGGAAAAAGAGCTTGCTCTGTCCACTCCACGCATTGACCTGGTATTGCAGTATCTCCAGGACCGGTGCACCCCTTCTTTAATGCAGTTTCTAAAATCAGAAAGAATTGAATTCAATGTTTTTTGTTCATTTTGCTTGTTTGTCGGATTTTGGGATGGACTCTTTGGCTCTGCTTTTCTTCTCCTCATTGGATTTTTCATGTTCAAAGTTGCAGAAGCCAGATTACAAGCTCATTTTGGTTCAACTTCAGCAACTGTGCATTGCATTGCCATGTAATGTGATGCAATGCTATCTTTCTAGCTCTCCCTTTCTACTTCCTTTTGGATAAACAGACATATTAGGCAAGCATTTTGGAGCTTTCACCTAAATAACTACAGGTGGTGAGATAAGCTGCACAATATAATTGACCTTTCAGTATATTGTTGCACACACACCATCTATTTAGCAAATGCCCTTGTTATCAACAGCAGCCTTTTAAACTCACCCGAGCTAACAGGTATGTGCGCTGGTTACACTGCTGCGCTTAAAATTTCTTTTTTGGTTTGCTACAATGCCTTTTCTGAAACGTTGTCTCCTTCTGCTGGAACACTGACTTCTTTCATTTAATGCCTGCAGACTATAAAAGAGAACCCAACCCAAAAAGTTTGGTTGATTAGTCTGTGGCATTCTGTTAAACTGTTGCTTATGGCGGTCTCTGTGAGCTTCTCAGCGACATTCAGCCAGCCAGGTATCCTGCCTGCAGTAGATGGAATGTGGCAATGGAACGCTGGCTGCGCGTGTCATAATAGGCTCTGAGCCTTTATATACCTGTGCACAGCAGCAGCCACCTTCAGTCTGCTGCTGGACAGCCAGCAGCAGCAGCAGCAGGAGAGGTATGTAATCAGGAGCCCTCCTGCTAAGGGTAGACAGCTGCTCGTTCCACCCCACCCCCCGCCTTAATTGGTTCTCCTCCCTTCCAACGGTGTTGAGGCGGGTGGGAACAGCAGGGGGTGAAGGTGCTGTGTTTAAAGAGGTGGAGTTATGCAGATCTAAAACGCGTGGATTGCAGCAGCAGCAAGCCGAAAAGTGCAGGCATGTAAGGGATCTAGAGGTTGACAACATGTCTTCTTAACGGGAGTCCAGGAGCTCATCTCCACAAATGGACTTTTTAGGATCCTTGGGTGGCTCCGTAGTTTGAAACCAATTCTGGTTATCGCTTCTCGGCCTTTTGGCTAAGATCAAGTGTAGTATCTGTTCTTATCAGTTTAATATCTGATACGTCCCCTATCTGGGGACCATATATTAAATGGATTTTTAGAACAGGGAGATGGAAAAAGAGCTTGCTCTGTCCACTCCACGCATTGACCTGGTATTGCAGTATCTCCAGGACCGGTGCACCCCTTCTTTAATGCAGTTTCTAAAATCAGAAAGAATTGAATTCAATGTTTTTTGTTCATTTTGCTTGTTTGTCGGATTTTGGGATGGACTCTTTGGCTCTGCTTTTCTTCTCCTCATTGGATTTTTCATGTTCAAAGTTGCAGAAGCCAGATTACAAGCTCATTTTGGTTCAACTTCAGCAACTGTGCATTGCATTGCCATGTAATGTGATGCAATGCTATCTTTCTAGCTCTCCCTTTCTACTTCCTTTTGGATAAACAGACATATTAGGCAAGCATTTTGGAGCTTTCACCTAAATAACTACAGGTGGTGAGATAAGCTGCACAATATAATTGACCTTTCAGTATATTGTTGCACACACACCATCTATTTAGCAAATGCCCTTGTTATCAACAGCAGCCTTTTAAACTCACCCGAGCTAACAGGTATGTGCGCTGGTTACACTGCTGCGCTTAAAATTTCTTTTTTGGTTTGCTACAATGCCTTTTCTGAAACGTTGTCTCCTTCTGCTGGAACACTGACTTCTTTCATTTAATGCCTGCAGACTATAAAAGAGAACCCAACCCAAAAAGTTTGGTTGATTAGTCTGTGGCATTCTGTTAAACTGTTGCTTATGGCGGTCTCTGTGAGCTTCTCAGCGACATTCAGCCAGCCAGGTATCCTGCCTGCAGTAGATGGAATGTGGCAATGGAACGCTGGCTGCGCGTGTCATAATAGGCTCTGAGCCTTTATATACCTGTGCACAGCAGCAGCCACCTTCAGTCTGCTGCTGGACAGCCAGCAGCAGCAGCAGCAGGAGAGGTATGTAATCAGGAGCCCTCCTGCTAAGGGTAGACAGCTGCTCGTTCCACCCCACCCCCCGCCTTAATTGGTTCTCCTCCCTTCCAACGGTGTTGAGGCGGGTGGGAACAGCAGGGGGTGAAGGTGCTGTGTTTAAAGAGGTGGAGTTATGCAGATCTAAAACGCGTGGATTGCAGCAGCAGCAAGCCGAAAAGTGCAGGCATGTAAGGGATCTAGAGGTTGACAACATGTCTTCTTAACGGGAGTCCAGGAGCTCATCTCCACAAATGGACTTTTTAGGATCCTTGGGTGGCTCCGTAGTTTGAAACCAATTCTGGTTATCGCTTCTCGGCCTTTTGGCTAAGATCAAGTGTAGTATCTGTTCTTATCAGTTTAATATCTGATACGTCCCCTATCTGGGGACCATATATTAAATGGATTTTTAGAACAGGGAGATGGAAAAAGAGCTTGCTCTGTCCACTCCACGCATTGACCTGGTATTGCAGTATCTCCAGGACCGGTGCACCCCTTCTTTAATGCAGTTTCTAAAATCAGAAAGAATTGAATTCAATGTTTTTTGTTCATTTTGCTTGTTTGTCGGATTTTGGGATGGACTCTTTGGCTCTGCTTTTCTTCTCCTCATTGGATTTTTCATGTTCAAAGTTGCAGAAGCCAGATTACAAGCTCATTTTGGTTCAACTTCAGCAACTGTGCATTGCATTGCCATGTAATGTGATGCAATGCTATCTTTCTAGCTCTCCCTTTCTACTTCCTTTTGGATAAACAGACATATTAGGCAAGCATTTTGGAGCTTTCACCTAAATAACTACAGGTGGTGAGATAAGCTGCACAATATAATTGACCTTTCAGTATATTGTTGCACACACACCATCTATTTAGCAAATGCCCTTGTTATCAACAGCAGCCTTTTAAACTCACCCGAGCTAACAGGTATGTGCGCTGGTTACACTGCTGCGCTTAAAATTTCTTTTTTGGTTTGCTACAATGCCTTTTCTGAAACGTTGTCTCCTTCTGCTGGAACACTGACTTCTTTCATTTAATGCCTGCAGACTATAAAAGAGAACCCAACCCAAAAAGTTTGGTTGATTAGTCTGTGGCATTCTGTTAAACTGTTGCTTATGGCGGTCTCTGTGAGCTTCTCAGCGACATTCAGCCAGCCAGGTATCCTGCCTGCAGTAGATGGAATGTGGCAATGGAACGCTGGCTGCGCGTGTCATAATAGGCTCTGAGCCTTTATATACCTGTGCACAGCAGCAGCCACCTTCAGTCTGCTGCTGGACAGCCAGCAGCAGCAGCAGCAGGAGAGGTATGTAATCAGGAGCCCTCCTGCTAAGGGTAGACAGCTGCTCGTTCCACCCCACCCCCCGCCTTAATTGGTTCTCCTCCCTTCCAACGGTGTTGAGGCGGGTGGGAACAGCAGGGGGTGAAGGTGCTGTGTTTAAAGAGGTGGAGTTATGCAGATCTAAAACGCGTGGATTGCAGCAGCAGCAAGCCGAAAAGTGCAGGCATGTAAGGGATCTAGAGGTTGACAACATGTCTTCTTAACGGGAGTCCAGGAGCTCATCTCCACAAATGGACTTTTTAGGATCCTTGGGTGGCTCCGTAGTTTGAAACCAATTCTGGTTATCGCTTCTCGGCCTTTTGGCTAAGATCAAGTGTAGTATCTGTTCTTATCAGTTTAATATCTGATACGTCCCCTATCTGGGGACCATATATTAAATGGATTTTTAGAACAGGGAGATGGAAAAAGAGCTTGCTCTGTCCACTCCACGCATTGACCTGGTATTGCAGTATCTCCAGGACCGGTGCACCCCTTCTTTAATGCAGTTTCTAAAATCAGAAAGAATTGAATTCAATGTTTTTTGTTCATTTTGCTTGTTTGTCGGATTTTGGGATGGACTCTTTGGCTCTGCTTTTCTTCTCCTCATTGGATTTTTCATGTTCAAAGTTGCAGAAGCCAGATTACAAGCTCATTTTGGTTCAACTTCAGCAACTGTGCATTGCATTGCCATGTAATGTGATGCAATGCTATCTTTCTAGCTCTCCCTTTCTACTTCCTTTTGGATAAACAGACATATTAGGCAAGCATTTTGGAGCTTTCACCTAAATAACTACAGGTGGTGAGATAAGCTGCACAATATAATTGACCTTTCAGTATATTGTTGCACACACACCATCTATTTAGCAAATGCCCTTGTTATCAACAGCAGCCTTTTAAACTCACCCGAGCTAACAGGTATGTGCGCTGGTTACACTGCTGCGCTTAAAATTTCTTTTTTGGTTTGCTACAATGCCTTTTCTGAAACGTTGTCTCCTTCTGCTGGAACACTGACTTCTGTCATTTAATGCCTGCAGACTATAAAAGAGAACCCAACCCAAAAAGTTTGGTTGATTAGTCTGTGGCATTCTGTTAAACTGTTGCTTATGGCGGTCTCTGTGAGCTTCTCAGCGACATTCAGCCAGCCAGGTATCCTGCCTGCAGTAGATGGAATGTGGCAATGGAACGCTGGCTGCGCGTGTCATAATAGGCTCTGAGCCTTTATATACCTGTGCACAGCAGCAGCCACCTTCAGTCTGCTGCTGGACAGCCAGCAGCAGCAGCAGCAGGAGAGGTATGTAATCAGGAGCCCTCCTGCTAAGGGTAGACAGCTGCTCGTTCCACCCCACCCCCCGCCTTAATTGGTTCTCCTCCCTTCCAACGGTGTTGAGGCGGGTGGGAACAGCAGGGGGTGAAGGTGCTGTGTTTAAAGAGGTGGAGTTATGCAGATCTAAAACGCGTGGATTGCAGCAGCAGCAAGCCGAAAAGTGCAGGCATGTAAGGGATCTAGAGGTTGACAACATGTCTTCTTAACGGGAGTCCAGGAGCTCATCTCCACAAATGGACTTTTTAGGATCCTTGGGTGGCTCCGTAGTTTGAAACCAATTCTGGTTATCGCTTCTCGGCCTTTTGGCTAAGATCAAGTGTAGTATCTGTTCTTATCAGTTTAATATCTGATACGTCCCCTATCTGGGGACCATATATTAAATGGATTTTTAGAACAGGGAGATGGAAAAAGAGCTTGCTCTGTCCACTCCACGCATTGACCTGGTATTGCAGTATCTCCAGGACCGGTGCACCCCTTCTTTAATGCAGTTTCTAAAATCAGAAAGAATTGAATTCAATGTTTTTTGTTCATTTTGCTTGTTTGTCGGATTTTGGGATGGACTCTTTGGCTCTGCTTTTCTTCTCCTCATTGGATTTTTCATGTTCAAAGTTGCAGAAGCCAGATTACAAGCTCATTTTGGTTCAACTTCAGCAACTGTGCATTGCATTGCCATGTAATGTGATGCAATGCTATCTTTCTAGCTCTCCCTTTCTACTTCCTTTTGGATAAACAGACATATTAGGCAAGCATTTTGGAGCTTTCACCTAAATAACTACAGGTGGTGAGATAAGCTGCACAATATAATTGACCTTTCAGTATATTGTTGCACACACACCATCTATTTAGCAAATGCCCTTGTTATCAACAGCAGCCTTTTAAACTCACCCGAGCTAACAGGTATGTGCGCTGGTTACACTGCTGCGCTTAAAATTTCTTTTTTGGTTTGCTACAATGCCTTTTCTGAAACGTTGTCTCCTTCTGCTGGAACACTGACTTCTTTCATTTAATGCCTGCAGACTATAAAAGAGAACCCAACCCAAAAAGTTTGGTTGATTAGTCTGTGGCATTCTGTTAAACTGTTGCTTATGGCGGTCTCTGTGAGCTTCTCAGCGACATTCAGCCTGCCAGGTATCCTGCCTGCAGTAGATGGAATGTGGCAATGGAACGCTGGCTGCGCGTGTCATAATAGGCTCTGAGCCTTTATATACCTGTGCACAGCAGCAGCCACCTTCAGTCTGCTGCTGGACAGCCAGCAGCAGCAGCAGCAGCAGGAGAGGTATGTAATCAGGAGCCCTCCTGCTAAGGGTAGACAGCTGCTCGTTCCACCCCACCCCCCGCCTTAATTGGTTCTCCTCCCTTCCAACGGTGTTGAGGCGGGTGGGAACAGCAGGGGGTGAAGGTGCTGTGTTTAAAGAGGTGGAGTTATGCAGATCTAAAACGCGTGGATTGCAGCAGCAGCAAGCCGAAAAGTGCAGGCATGTAAGGGATCTAGAGGTTGACAACATGTCTTCTTAACGGGAGTCCAGGAGCTCATCTCCACAAATGGACTTTTTAGGATCCTTGGGTGGCTCCGTAGTTTGAAACCAATTCTGGTTATCGCTTCTCGGCCTTTTGGCTAAGATCAAGTGTAGTATCTGTTCTTATCAGTTTAATATCTGATACGTCCCCTATCTGGGGACCATATATTAAATGGATTTTTAGAACAGGGAGATGGAAAAAGAGCTTGCTCTGTCCACTCCACGCATTGACCTGGTATTGCAGTATCTCCAGGACCGGTGCACCCCTTCTTTAATGCAGTTTCTAAAATCAGAAAGAATTGAATTCAATGTTTTTTGTTCATTTTGCTTGTTTGTCGGATTTTGGGATGGACTCTTTGGCTCTGCTTTTCTTCTCCTCATTGGATTTTTCATGTTCAAAGTTGCAGAAGCCAGATTACAAGCTCATTTTGGTTCAACTTCAGCAACTGTGCATTGCATTGCCATGTAATGTGATGCAATGCTATCTTTCTAGCTCTCCCTTTCTACTTCCTTTTGGATAAACAGACATATTAGGCAAGCATTTTGGAGCTTTCACCTAAATAACTACAGGTGGTGAGATAAGCTGCACAATATAATTGACCTTTCAGTATATTGTTGCACACACACCATCTATTTAGCAAATGCCCTTGTTATCAACAGCAGCCTTTTAAACTCACCCGAGCTAACAGGTATGTGCGCTGGTTACACTGCTGCGCTTAAAATTTCTTTTTTGGTTTGCTACAATGCCTTTTCTGAAACGTTGTCTCCTTCTGCTGGAACACTGACTTCTTTCATTTAATGCCTGCAGACTATAAAAGAGAACCCAACCCAAAAAGTTTGGTTGATTAGTCTGTGGCATTCTGTTAAACTGTTGCTTATGGCGGTCTCTGTGAGCTTCTCAGCGACATTCAGCCAGCCAGGTATCCTGCCTGCAGTAGATGGAATGTGGCAATGGAACGCTGGCTGCGCGTGTCATAATAGGCTCTGAGCCTTTATATACCTGTGCACAGCAGCAGCCACCTTCAGTCTGCTGCTGGACAGCCAGCAGCAGCAGCAGCAGGAGAGGTATGTAATCAGGAGCCCTCCTGCTAAGGGTAGACAGCTGCTCGTTCCACCCCACCCCCCGCCTTAATTGGTTCTCCTCCCTTCCAACGGTGTTGAGGCGGGTGGGAACAGCAGGGGGTGAAGGTGCTGTGTTTAAAGAGGTGGAGTTATGCAGATCTAAAACGCGTGGATTGCAGCAGCAGCAAGCCGAAAAGTGCAGGCATGTAAGGGATCTAGAGGTTGACAACATGTCTTCTTAACGGGAGTCCAGGAGCTCATCTCCACAAATGGACTTTTTAGGATCCTTGGGTGGCTCCGTAGTTTGAAACCAATTCTGGTTATCGCTTCTCGGCCTTTTGGCTAAGATCAAGTGTAGTATCTGTTCTTATCAGTTTAATATCTGATACGTCCCCTATCTGGGGACCATATATTAAATGGATTTTTAGAACAGGGAGATGGAAAAAGAGCTTGCTCTGTCCACTCCACGCATTGACCTGGTATTGCAGTATCTCCAGGACCGGTGCACCCCTTCTTTAATGCAGTTTCTAAAATCAGAAAAAATTGAATTCAATGTTTTTTGTTCATTTTGCTTGTTTGTCGGATTTTGGGATGGACTCTTTGGCTCTGCTTTTCTTCTCCTCATTGGATTTTTCATGTTCAAAGTTGCAGAAGCCAGATTACAAGCTCATTTTGGTTCAACTTCAGCAACTGTGCATTGCATTGCCATGTAATGTGATGCAATGCTATCTTTCTAGCTCTCCCTTTCTACTTCCTTTTGGATAAACAGACATATTAGGCAAGCATTTTGGAGCTTTCACCTAAATAACTACAGGTGGTGAGATAAGCTGCACAATATAATTGACCTTTCAGTATATTGTTGCACACACACCATCTATTTAGCAAATGCCCTTGTTATCAACAGCAGCCTTTTAAACTCACCCGAGCTAACAGGTATGTGCGCTGGTTACACTGCTGCGCTTAAAATTTCTTTTTTGGTTTGCTACAATGCCTTTTCTGAAACGTTGTCTCCTTCTGCTGGAACACTGACTTCTTTCATTTAATGCCTGCAGACTATAAAAGAGAACCCAACCCAAAAAGTTTGGTTGATTAGTCTGTGGCATTCTGTTAAACTGTTGCTTATGGCGGTCTCTGTGAGCTTCTCAGCGACATTCAGCCAGCCAGGTATCCTGCCTGCAGTAGATGGAATGTGGCAATGGAACGCTGGCTGCGCGTGTCATAATAGGCTCTGAGCCTTTATATACCTGTGCACAGCAGCAGCCACCTTCAGTCTGCTGCTGGACAGCCAGCAGCAGCAGCAGCAGGAGAGGTATGTAATCAGGAGCCCTCCTGCTAAGGGTAGACAGCTGCTCGTTCCACCCCACCCCCCGCCTTAATTGGTTCTCCTCCCTTCCAACGGTGTTGAGGCGGGTGGGAACAGCAGGGGGTGAAGGTGCTGTGTTTAAAGAGGTGGAGTTATGCAGATCTAAAACGCGTGGATTGCAGCAGCAGCAAGCCGAAAAGTGCAGGCATGTAAGGGATCTAGAGGTTGACAACATGTCTTCTTAACGGGAGTCCAGGAGCTCATCTCCACAAATGGACTTTTTAGGATCCTTGGGTGGCTCCGTAGTTTGAAACCAATTCTGGTTATCGCTTCTCGGCCTTTTGGCTAAGATCAAGTGTAGTATCTGTTCTTATCAGTTTAATATCTGATACGTCCCCTATCTGGGGACCATATATTAAATGGATTTTTAGAACAGGGAGATGGAAAAAGAGCTTGCTCTGTCCACTCCACGCATTGACCTGGTATTGCAGTATCTCCAGGACCGGTGCACCCCTTCTTTAATGCAGTTTCTAAAATCAGAAAGAATTGAATTCAATGTTTTTTGTTCATTTTGCTTGTTTGTCGGATTTTGGGATGGACTCTTTGGCTCTGCTTTTCTTCTCCTCATTGGATTTTTCATGTTCAAAGTTGCAGAAGCCAGATTACAAGCTCATTTTGGTTCAACTTCAGCAACTGTGCATTGCATTGCCATGTAATGTGATGCAATGCTATCTTTCTAGCTCTCCCTTTCTACTTCCTTTTGGATAAACAGACATATTAGGCAAGCATTTTGGAGCTTTCACCTAAATAACTACAGGTGGTGAGATAAGCTGCACAATATAATTGACCTTTCAGTATATTGTTGCACACACACCATCTATTTAGCAAATGCCCTTGTTATCAACAGCAGCCTTTTAAACTCACCCGAGCTAACAGGTATGTGCGCTGGTTACACTGCTGCGCTTAAAATTTCTTTTTTGGTTTGCTACAATGCCTTTTCTGAAACGTTGTCTCCTTCTGCTGGAACACTGACTTCTTTCATTTAATGCCTGCAGACTATAAAAGAGAACCCAACCCAAAAAGTTTGGTTGATTAGTCTGTGGCATTCTGTTAAACTGTTGCTTATGGCGGTCTCTGTGAGCTTCTCAGCGACATTCAGCCAGCCAGGTATCCTGCCTGCAGTAGATGGAATGTGGCAATGGAACGCTGGCTGCGCGTGTCATAATAGGCTCTGAGCCTTTATATACCTGTGCACAGCAGCAGCCACCTTCAGTCTGCTGCTGGACAGCCAGCAGCAGCAGCAGCAGGAGAGGTATGTAATCAGGAGCCCTCCTGCTAAGGGTAGACAGCTGCTCGTTCCACCCCACCCCCCGCCTTAATTGGTTCTCCTCCCTTCCAACGGTGTTGAGGCGGGTGGGAACAGCAGGGGGTGAAGGTGCTGTGTTTAAAGAGGTGGAGTTATGCAGATCTAAAACGCGTGGATTGCAGCAGCAGCAAGCCGAAAAGTGCAGGCATGTAAGGGATCTAGAGGTTGACAACATGTCTTCTTAACGGGAGTCCAGGAGCTCATCTCCACAAATGGACTTTTTAGGATCCTTGGGTGGCTCCGTAGTTTGAAACCAATTCTGGTTATCGCTTCTCGGCCTTTTGGCTAAGATCAAGTGTAGTATCTGTTCTTATCAGTTTAATATCTGATACGTCCCCTATCTGGGGACCATATATTAAATGGATTTTTAGAACAGGGAGATGGAAAAAGAGCTTGCTCTGTCCACTCCACGCATTGACCTGGTATTGCAGTATCTCCAGGACCGGTGCACCCCTTCTTTAATGCAGTTTCTAAAATCAGAAAGAATTGAATTCAATGTTTTTTGTTCATTTTGCTTGTTTGTCGGATTTTGGGATGGACTCTTTGGCTCTGCTTTTCTTCTCCTCATTGGATTTTTCATGTTCAAAGTTGCAGAAGCCAGATTACAAGCTCATTTTGGTTCAACTTCAGCAACTGTGCATTGCATTGCCATGTAATGTGATGCAATGCTATCTTTCTAGCTCTCCCTTTCTACTTCCTTTTGGATAAACAGACATATTAGGCAAGCATTTTGGAGCTTTCACCTAAATAACTACAGGTGGTGAGATAAGCTGCACAATATAATTGACCTTTCAGTATATTGTTGCACACACACCATCTATTTAGCAAATGCCCTTGTTATCAACAGCAGCCTTTTAAACTCACCCGAGCTAACAGGTATGTGCGCTGGTTACACTGCTGCGCTTAAAATTTCTTTTTTGGTTTGCTACAATGCCTTTTCTGAAACGTTGTCTCCTTCTGCTGGAACACTGACTTCTTTCATTTAATGCCTGCAGACTATAAAAGAGAACCCAACCCAAAAAGTTTGGTTGATTAGTCTGTGGCATTCTGTTAAACTGTTGCTTATGGCGGTCTCTGTGAGCTTCTCAGCGACATTCAGCCAGCCAGGTATCCTGCCTGCAGTAGATGGAATGTGGCAATGGAACGCTGGCTGCGCGTGTCATAATAGGCTCTGAGCCTTTATATACCTGTGCACAGCAGCAGCCACCTTCAGTCTGCTGCTGGACAGCCAGCAGCAGCAGCAGCAGGAGAGGTATGTAATCAGGAGCCCTCCTGCTAAGGGTAGACAGCTGCTCGTTCCACCCCACCCCCCGCCTTAATTGGTTCTCCTCCCTTCCAACGGTGTTGAGGCGGGTGGGAACAGCAGGGGGTGAAGGTGCTGTGTTTAAAGAGGTGGAGTTATGCAGATCTAAAACGCGTGGATTGCAGCAGCAGCAAGCCGAAAAGTGCAGGCATGTAAGGGATCTAGAGGTTGACAACATGTCTTCTTAACGGGAGTCCAGGAGCTCATCTCCACAAATGGACTTTTTAGGATCCTTGGGTGGCTCCGTAGTTTGAAACCAATTCTGGTTATCGCTTCTCGGCCTTTTGGCTAAGATCAAGTGTAGTATCTGTTCTTATCAGTTTAATATCTGATACGTCCCCTATCTGGGGACCATATATTAAATGGATTTTTAGAACAGGGAGATGGAAAAAGAGCTTGCTCTGTCCACTCCACGCATTGACCTGGTATTGCAGTATCTCCAGGACCGGTGCACCCCTTCTTTAATGCAGTTTCTAAAATCAGAAAGAATTGAATTCAATGTTTTTTGTTCATTTTGCTTGTTTGTCGGATTTTGGGATGGACTCTTTGGCTCTGCTTTTCTTCTCCTCATTGGATTTTTCATGTTCAAAGTTGCAGAAGCCAGATTACAAGCTCATTTTGGTTCAACTTCAGCAACTGTGCATTGCATTGCCATGTAATGTGATGCAATGCTATCTTTCTAGCTCTCCCTTTCTACTTCCTTTTGGATAAACAGACATATTAGGCAAGCATTTTGGAGCTTTCACCTAAATAACTACAGGTGGTGAGATAAGCTGCACAATATAATTGACCTTTCAGTATATTGTTGCACACACACCATCTATTTAGCAAATGCCCTTGTTATCAACAGCAGCCTTTTAAACTCACCCGAGCTAACAGGTATGTGCGCTGGTTACACTGCTGCGCTTAAAATTTCTTTTTTGGTTTGCTACAATGCCTTTTCTGAAACGTTGTCTCCTTCTGCTGGAACACTGACTTCTTTCATTTAATGCCTGCAGACTATAAAAGAGAACCCAACCCAAAAAGTTTGGTTGATTAGTCTGTGGCATTCTGTTAAACTGTTGCTTATGGCGGTCTCTGTGAGCTTCTCAGCGACATTCAGCCAGCCAGGTATCCTGCCTGCAGTAGATGGAATGTGGCAATGGAACGCTGGCTGCGCGTGTCATAATAGGCTCTGAGCCTTTATATACCTGTGCACAGCAGCAGCCACCTTCAGTCTGCTGCTGGACAGCCAGCAGCAGCAGCAGCAGGAGAGGTATGTAATCAGGAGCCCTCCTGCTAAGGGTAGACAGCTGCTCGTTCCACCCCACCCCCCGCCTTAATTGGTTCTCCTCCCTTCCAACGGTGTTGAGGCGGGTGGGAACAGCAGGGGGTGAAGGTGCTGTGTTTAAAGAGGTGGAGTTATGCAGATCTAAAACGCGTGGATTGCAGCAGCAGCAAGCCGAAAAGTGCAGGCATGTAAGGGATCTAGAGGTTGACAACATGTCTTCTTAACGGGAGTCCAGGAGCTCATCTCCACAAATGGACTTTTTAGGATCCTTGGGTGGCTCCGTAGTTTGAAACCAATTCTGGTTATCGCTTCTCGGCCTTTTGGCTAAGATCAAGTGTAGTATCTGTTCTTATCAGTTTAATATCTGATACGTCCCCTATCTGGGGACCATATATTAAATGGATTTTTAGAACAGGGAGATGGAAAAAGAGCTTTCTCTGTCCACTCCACGCATTGACCTGGTATTGCAGTATCTCCAGGACCGGTGCACCCCTTCTTTAATGCAGTTTCTAAAATCAGAAAGAATTGAATTCAATGTTTTTTGTTCATTTTGCTTGTTTGTCGGATTTTGGGATGGACTCTTTGGCTCTGCTTTTCTTCTCCTCATTGGATTTTTCATGTTCAAAGTTGCAGAAGCCAGATTACAAGCTCATTTTGGTTCAACTTCAGCAACTGTGCATTGCATTGCCATGTAATGTGATGCAATGCTATCTTTCTAGCTCTCCCTTTCTACTTCCTTTTGGATAAACAGACATATTAGGCAAGCATTTTGGAGCTTTCACCTAAATAACTACAGGTGGTGAGATAAGCTGCACAATATAATTGACCTTTCAGTATATTGTTGCACACACACCATCTATTTAGCAAATGCCCTTGTTATCAACAGCAGCCTTTTAAACTCACCCGAGCTAACAGGTATGTGCGCTGGTTACACTGCTGCGCTTAAAATTTCTTTTTTGGTTTGCTACAATGCCTTTTCTGAAACGTTGTCTCCTTCTGCTGGAACACTGACTTCTTTCATTTAATGCCTGCAGACTATAAAAGAGAACCCAACCCAAAAAGTTTGGTTGATTAGTCTGTGGCATTCTGTTAAACTGTTGCTTATGGCGGTCTCTGTGAGCTTCTCAGCGACATTCAGCCAGCCAGGTATCCTGCCTGCAGTAGATGGAATGTGGCAATGGAACGCTGGCTGCGCGTGTCATAATAGGCTCTGAGCCTTTATATACCTGTGCACAGCAGCAGCCACCTTCAGTCTGCTGCTGGACAGCCAGCAGCAGCAGCAGCAGGAGAGGTATGTAATCAGGAGCCCTCCTGCTAAGGGTAGACAGCTGCTCGTTCCACCCCACCCCCCGCCTTAATTGGTTCTCCTCCCTTCCAACGGTGTTGAGGCGGGTGGGAACAGCAGGGGGTGAAGGTGCTGTGTTTAAAGAGGTGGAGTTATGCAGATCTAAAACGCGTGGATTGCAGCAGCAGCAAGCCGAAAAGTGCAGGCATGTAAGGGATCTAGAGGTTGACAACATGTCTTCTTAACGGGAGTCCAGGAGCTCATCTCCACAAATGGACTTTTTAGGATCCTTGGGTGGCTCCGTAGTTTGAAACCAATTCTGGTTATCGCTTCTCGGCCTTTTGGCTAAGATCAAGTGTAGTATCTGTTCTTATCAGTTTAATATCTGATACGTCCCCTATCTGGGGACCATATATTAAATGGATTTTTAGAACAGGGAGATGGAAAAAGAGCTTGCTCTGTCCACTCCACGCATTGACCTGGTATTGCAGTATCTCCAGGACCGGTGCACCCCTTCTTTAATGCAGTTTCTAAAATCAGAAAGAATTGAATTCAATGTTTTTTGTTCATTTTGCTTGTTTGTCGGATTTTGGGATGGACTCTTTGGCTCTGCTTTTCTTCTCCTCATTGGATTTTTCATGTTCAAAGTTGCAGAAGCCAGATTACAAGCTCATTTTGGTTCAACTTCAGCAACTGTGCATTGCATTGCCATGTAATGTGATGCAATGCTATCTTTCTAGCTCTCCCTTTCTACTTCCTTTTGGATAAACAGACATATTAGGCAAGCATTTTGGAGCTTTCACCTAAATAACTACAGGTGGTGAGATAAGCTGCACAATATAATTGACCTTTCAGTATATTGTTGCACACACACCATCTATTTAGCAAATGCCCTTGTTATCAACAGCAGCCTTTTAAACTCACCCGAGCTAACAGGTATGTGCGCTGGTTACACTGCTGCGCTTAAAATTTCTTTTTTGGTTTGCTACAATGCCTTTTCTGAAACGTTGTCTCCTTCTGCTGGAACACTGACTTCTTTCATTTAATGCCTGCAGACTATAAAAGAGAACCCAACCCAAAAAGTTTGGTTGATTAGTCTGTGGCATTCTGTTAAACTGTTGCTTATGGCGGTCTCTGTGAGCTTCTCAGCGACATTCAGCCAGCCAGGTATCCTGCCTGCAGTAGATGGAATGTGGCAATGGAACGCTGGCTGCGCGTGTCATAATAGGCTCTGAGCCTTTATATACCTGTGCACAGCAGCAGCCACCTTCAGTCTGCTGCTGGACAGCCAGCAGCAGCAGCAGCAGGAGAGGTATGTAATCAGGAGCCCTCCTGCTAAGGGTAGACAGCTGCTCGTTCCACCCCACCCCCCGCCTTAATTGGTTCTCCTCCCTTCCAACGGTGTTGAGGCGGGTGGGAACAGCAGGGGGTGAAGGTGCTGTGTTTAAAGAGGTGGAGTTATGCAGATCTAAAACGCGTGGATTGCAGCAGCAGCAAGCCGAAAAGTGCAGGCATGTAAGGGATCTAGAGGTTGACAACATGTCTTCTTAACGGGAGTCCAGGAGCTCATCTCCACAAATGGACTTTTTAGGATCCTTGGGTGGCTCCGTAGTTTGAAACCAATTCTGGTTATCGCTTCTCGGCCTTTTGGCTAAGATCAAGTGTAGTATCTGTTCTTATCAGTTTAATATCTGATACGTCCCCTATCTGGGGACCATATATTAAATGGATTTTTAGAACAGGGAGATGGAAAAAGAGCTTGCTCTGTCCACTCCACGCATTGACCTGGTATTGCAGTATCTCCAGGACCGGTGCACCCCTTCTTTAATGCAGTTTCTAAAATCAGAAAGAATTGAATTCAATGTTTTTTGTTCATTTTGCTTGTTTGTCGGATTTTGGGATGGACTCTTTGGCTCTGCTTTTCTTCTCCTCATTGGATTTTTCATGTTCAAAGTTGCAGAAGCCAGATTACAAGCTCATTTTGGTTCAACTTCAGCAACTGTGCATTGCATTGCCATGTAATGTGATGCAATGCTATCTTTCTAGCTCTCCCTTTCTACTTCCTTTTGGATAAACAGACATATTAGGCAAGCATTTTGGAGCTTTCACCTAAATAACTACAGGTGGTGAGATAAGCTGCACAATATAATTGACCTTTCAGTATATTGTTGCACACACACCATCTATTTAGCAAATGCCCTTGTTATCAACAGCAGCCTTTTAAACTCACCCGAGCTAACAGGTATGTGCGCTGGTTACACTGCTGCGCTTAAAATTTCTTTTTTGGTTTGCTACAATGCCTTTTCTGAAACGTTGTCTCCTTCTGCTGGAACACTGACTTCTTTCATTTAATGCCTGCAGACTATAAAAGAGAACCCAACCCAAAAAGTTTGGTTGATTAGTCTGTGGCATTCTGTTAAACTGTTGCTTATGGCGGTCTCTGTGAGCTTCTCAGCGACATTCAGCCAGCCAGGTATCCTGCCTGCAGTAGATGGAATGTGGCAATGGAACGCTGGCTGCGCGTGTCATAATAGGCTCTGAGCCTTTATATACCTGTGCACAGCAGCAGCCACCTTCAGTCTGCTGCTGGACAGCCAGCAGCAGCAGCAGCAGGAGAGGTATGTAATCAGGAGCCCTCCTGCTAAGGGTAGACAGCTGCTCGTTCCACCCCACCCCCCGCCTTAATTGGTTCTCCTCCCTTCCAACGGTGTTGAGGCGGGTGGGAACAGCAGGGGGTGAAGGTGCTGTGTTTAAAGAGGTGGAGTTATGCAGATCTAAAACGCGTGGATTGCAGCAGCAGCAAGCCGAAAAGTGCAGGCATGTAAGGGATCTAGAGGTTGACAACATGTCTTCTTAACGGGAGTCCAGGAGCTCATCTCCACAAATGGACTTTTTAGGATCCTTGGGTGGCTCCGTAGTTTGAAACCAATTCTGGTTATCGCTTCTCGGCCTTTTGGCTAAGATCAAGTGTAGTATCTGTTCTTATCAGTTTAATATCTGATACGTCCCCTATCTGGGGACCATATATTAAATGGATTTTTAGAACAGGGAGATGGAAAAAGAGCTTGCTCTGTCCACTCCACGCATTGACCTGGTATTGCAGTATCTCCAGGACCGGTGCACCCCTTCTTTAATGCAGTTTCTAAAATCAGAAAGAATTGAATTCAATGTTTTTTGTTCATTTTGCTTGTTTGTCGGATTTTGGGATGGACTCTTTGGCTCTGCTTTTCTTCTCCTCATTGGATTTTTCATGTTCAAAGTTGCAGAAGCCAGATTACAAGCTCATTTTGGTTCAACTTCAGCAACTGTGCATTGCATTGCCATGTAATGTGATGCAATGCTATCTTTCTAGCTCTCCCTTTCTACTTCCTTTTGGATAAACAGACATATTAGGCAAGCATTTTGGAGCTTTCACCTAAATAACTACAGGTGGTGAGATAAGCTGCACAATATAATTGACCTTTCAGTATATTGTTGCACACACACCATCTATTTAGCAAATGCCCTTGTTATCAACAGCAGCCTTTTAAACTCACCCGAGCTAACAGGTATGTGCGCTGGTTACACTGCTGCGCTTAAAATTTCTTTTTTGGTTTGCTACAATGCCTTTTCTGAAACGTTGTCTCCTTCTGCTGGAACACTGACTTCTTTCATTTAATGCCTGCAGACTATAAAAGAGAACCCAACCCAAAAAGTTTGGTTGATTAGTCTGTGGCATTCTGTTAAACTGTTGCTTATGGCGGTCTCTGTGAGCTTCTCAGCGACATTCAGCCAGCCAGGTATCCTGCCTGCAGTAGATGGAATGTGGCAATGGAACGCTGGCTGCGCGTGTCATAATAGGCTCTGAGCCTTTATATACCTGTGCACAGCAGCAGCCACCTTCAGTCTGCTGCTGGACAGCCAGCAGCAGCAGCAGCAGGAGAGGTATGTAATCAGGAGCCCTCCTGCTAAGGGTAGACAGCTGCTCGTTCCACCCCACCCCCCGCCTTAATTGGTTCTCCTCCCTTCCAACGGTGTTGAGGCGGGTGGGAACAGCAGGGGGTGAAGGTGCTGTGTTTAAAGAGGTGGAGTTATGCAGATCTAAAACGCGTGGATTGCAGCAGCAGCAAGCCGAAAAGTGCAGGCATGTAAGGGATCTAGAGGTTGACAACATGTCTTCTTAACGGGAGTCCAGGAGCTCATCTCCACAAATGGACTTTTTAGGATCCTTGGGTGGCTCCGTAGTTTGAAACCAATTCTGGTTATCGCTTCTCGGCCTTTTGGCTAAGATCAAGTGTAGTATCTGTTCTTATCAGTTTAATATCTGATACGTCCCCTATCTGGGGACCATATATTAAATGGATTTTTAGAACAGGGAGATGGAAAAAGAGCTTGCTCTGTCCACTCCACGCATTGACCTGGTATTGCAGTATCTCCAGGACCGGTGCACCCCTTCTTTAATGCAGTTTCTAAAATCAGAAAGAATTGAATTCAATGTTTTTTGTTCATTTTGCTTGTTTGTCGGATTTTGGGATGGACTCTTTGGCTCTGCTTTTCTTCTCCTCATTGGATTTTTCATGTTCAAAGTTGCAGAAGCCAGATTACAAGCTCATTTTGGTTCAACTTCAGCAACTGTGCATTGCATTGCCATGTAATGTGATGCAATGCTATCTTTCTAGCTCTCCCTTTCTACTTCCTTTTGGATAAACAGACATATTAGGCAAGCATTTTGGAGCTTTCACCTAAATAACTACAGGTGGTGAGATAAGCTGCACAATATAATTGACCTTTCAGTATATTGTTGCACACACACCATCTATTTAGCAAATGCCCTTGTTATCAACAGCAGCCTTTTAAACTCACCCGAGCTAACAGGTATGTGCGCTGGTTACACTGCTGCGCTTAAAATTTCTTTTTTGGTTTGCTACAATGCCTTTTCTGAAACGTTGTCTCCTTCTGCTGGAACACTGACTTCTTTCATTTAATGCCTGCAGACTATAAAAGAGAACCCAACCCAAAAAGTTTGGTTGATTAGTCTGTGGCATTCTGTTAAACTGTTGCTTATGGCGGTCTCTGTGAGCTTCTCAGCGACATTCAGCCAGCCAGGTATCCTGCCTGCAGTAGATGGAATGTGGCAATGGAACGCTGGCTGCGCGTGTCATAATAGGCTCTGAGCCTTTATATACCTGTGCACAGCAGCAGCCACCTTCAGTCTGCTGCTGGACAGCCAGCAGCAGCAGCAGCAGGAGAGGTATGTAATCAGGAGCCCTCCTGCTAAGGGTAGACAGCTGCTCGTTCCACCCCACCCCCCGCCTTAATTGGTTCTCCTCCCTTCCAACGGTGTTGAGGCGGGTGGGAACAGCAGGGGGTGAAGGTGCTGTGTTTAAAGAGGTGGAGTTATGCAGATCTAAAACGCGTGGATTGCAGCAGCAGCAAGCCGAAAAGTGCAGGCATGTAAGGGATCTAGAGGTTGACAACATGTCTTCTTAACGGGAGTCCAGGAGCTCATCTCCACAAATGGACTTTTTAGGATCCTTGGGTGGCTCCGTAGTTTGAAACCAATTCTGGTTATCGCTTCTCGGCCTTTTGGCTAAGATCAAGTGTAGTATCTGTTCTTATCAGTTTAATATCTGATACGTCCCCTATCTGGGGACCATATATTAAATGGATTTTTAGAACAGGGAGATGGAAAAAGAGCTTGCTCTGTCCACTCCACGCATTGACCTGGTATTGCAGTATCTCCAGGACCGGTGCACCCCTTCTTTAATGCAGTTTCTAAAATCAGAAAGAATTGAATTCAATGTTTTTTGTTCATTTTGCTTGTTTGTCGGATTTTGGGATGGACTCTTTGGCTCTGCTTTTCTTCTCCTCATTGGATTTTTCATGTTCAAAGTTGCAGAAGCCAGATTACAAGCTCATTTTGGTTCAACTTCAGCAACTGTGCATTGCATTGCCATGTAATGTGATGCAATGCTATCTTTCTAGCTCTCCCTTTCTACTTCCTTTTGGATAAACAGACATATTAGGCAAGCATTTTGGAGCTTTCACCTAAATAACTACAGGTGGTGAGATAAGCTGCACAATATAATTGACCTTTCAGTATATTGTTGCACACACACCATCTATTTAGCAAATGCCCTTGTTATCAACAGCAGCCTTTTAAACTCACCCGAGCTAACAGGTATGTGCGCTGGTTACACTGCTGCGCTTAAAATTTCTTTTTTGGTTTGCTACAATGCCTTTTCTGAAACGTTGTCTCCTTCTGCTGGAACACTGACTTCTTTCATTTAATGCCTGCAGACTATAAAAGAGAACCCAACCCAAAAAGTTTGGTTGATTAGTCTGTGGCATTCTGTTAAACTGTTGCTTATGGCGGTCTCTGTGAGCTTCTCAGCGACATTCAGCCAGCCAGGTATCCTGCCTGCAGTAGATGGAATGTGGCAATGGAACGCTGGCTGCGCGTGTCATAATAGGCTCTGAGCCTTTATATACCTGTGCACAGCAGCAGCCACCTTCAGTCTGCTGCTGGACAGCCAGCAGCAGCAGCAGCAGGAGAGGTATGTAATCAGGAGCCCTCCTGCTAAGGGTAGACAGCTGCTCGTTCCACCCCACCCCCCGCCTTAATTGGTTCTCCTCCCTTCCAACGGTGTTGAGGCGGGTGGGAACAGCAGGGGGTGAAGGTGCTGTGTTTAAAGAGGTGGAGTTATGCAGATCTAAAACGCGTGGATTGCAGCAGCAGCAAGCCGAAAAGTGCAGGCATGTAAGGGATCTAGAGGTTGACAACATGTCTTCTTAACGGGAGTCCAGGAGCTCATCTCCACAAATGGACTTTTTAGGATCCTTGGGTGGCTCCGTAGTTTGAAACCAATTCTGGTTATCGCTTCTCGGCCTTTTGGCTAAGATCAAGTGTAGTATCTGTTCTTATCAGTTTAATATCTGATACGTCCCCTATCTGGGGACCATATATTAAATGGATTTTTAGAACAGGGAGATGGAAAAAGAGCTTGCTCTGTCCACTCCACGCATTGACCTGGTATTGCAGTATCTCCAGGACCGGTGCACCCCTTCTTTAATGCAGTTTCTAAAATCAGAAAGAATTGAATTCAATGTTTTTTGTTCATTTTGCTTGTTTGTCGGATTTTGGGATGGACTCTTTGGCTCTGCTTTTCTTCTCCTCATTGGATTTTTCATGTTCAAAGTTGCAGAAGCCAGATTACAAGCTCATTTTGGTTCAACTTCAGCAACTGTGCATTGCATTGCCATGTAATGTGATGCAATGCTATCTTTCTAGCTCTCCCTTTCTACTTCCTTTTGGATAAACAGACATATTAGGCAAGCATTTTGGAGCTTTCACCTAAATAACTACAGGTGGTGAGATAAGCTGCACAATATAATTGACCTTTCAGTATATTGTTGCACACACACCATCTATTTAGCAAATGCCCTTGTTATCAACAGCAGCCTTTTAAACTCACCCGAGCTAACAGGTATGTGCGCTGGTTACACTGCTGCGCTTAAAATTTCTTTTTTGGTTTGCTACAATGCCTTTTCTGAAACGTTGTCTCCTTCTGCTGGAACACTGACTTCTTTCATTTAATGCCTGCAGACTATAAAAGAGAACCCAACCCAAAAAGTTTGGTTGATTAGTCTGTGGCATTCTGTTAAACTGTTGCTTATGGCGGTCTCTGTGAGCTTCTCAGCGACATTCAGCCAGCCAGGTATCCTGCCTGCAGTAGATGGAATGTGGCAATGGAACGCTGGCTGCGCGTGTCATAATAGGCTCTGAGCCTTTATATACCTGTGCACAGCAGCAGCCACCTTCAGTCTGCTGCTGGACAGCCAGCAGCAGCAGCAGCAGGAGAGGTATGTAATCAGGAGCCCTCCTGCTAAGGGTAGACAGCTGCTCGTTCCACCCCACCCCCCGCCTTAATTGGTTCTCCTCCCTTCCAACGGTGTTGAGGCGGGTGGGAACAGCAGGGGGTGAAGGTGCTGTGTTTAAAGAGGTGGAGTTATGCAGATCTAAAACGCGTGGATTGCAGCAGCAGCAAGCCGAAAAGTGCAGGCATGTAAGGGATCTAGAGGTTGACAACATGTCTTCTTAACGGGAGTCCAGGAGCTCATCTCCACAAATGGACTTTTTAGGATCCTTGGGTGGCTCCGTAGTTTGAAACCAATTCTGGTTATCGCTTCTCGGCCTTTTGGCTAAGATCAAGTGTAGTATCTGTTCTTATCAGTTTAATATCTGATACGTCCCCTATCTGGGGACCATATATTAAATGGATTTTTAGAACAGGGAGATGGAAAAAGAGCTTGCTCTGTCCACTCCACGCATTGACCTGGTATTGCAGTATCTCCAGGACCGGTGCACCCCTTCTTTAATGCAGTTTCTAAAATCAGAAAGAATTGAATTCAATGTTTTTTGTTCATTTTGCTTGTTTGTCGGATTTTGGGATGGACTCTTTGGCTCTGCTTTTCTTCTCCTCATTGGATTTTTCATGTTCAAAGTTGCAGAAGCCAGATTACAAGCTCATTTTGGTTCAACTTCAGCAACTGTGCATTGCATTGCCATGTAATGTGATGCAATGCTATCTTTCTAGCTCTCCCTTTCTACTTCCTTTTGGATAAACAGACATATTAGGCAAGCATTTTGGAGCTTTCACCTAAATAACTACAGGTGGTGAGATAAGCTGCACAATATAATTGACCTTTCAGTATATTGTTGCACACACACCATCTATTTAGCAAATGCCCTTGTTATCAACAGCAGCCTTTTAAACTCACCCGAGCTAACAGGTATGTGCGCTGGTTACACTGCTGCGCTTAAAATTTCTTTTTTGGTTTGCTACAATGCCTTTTCTGAAACGTTGTCTCCTTCTGCTGGAACACTGACTTCTTTCATTTAATGCCTGCAGACTATAAAAGAGAACCCAACCCAAAAAGTTTGGTTGATTAGTCTGTGGCATTCTGTTAAACTGTTGCTTATGGCGGTCTCTGTGAGCTTCTCAGCGACATTCAGCCAGCCAGGTATCCTGCCTGCAGTAGATGGAATGTGGCAATGGAACGCTGGCTGCGCGTGTCATAATAGGCTCTGAGCCTTTATATACCTGTGCACAGCAGCAGCCACCTTCAGTCTGCTGCTGGACAGCCAGCAGCAGCAGCAGCAGGAGAGGTATGTAATCAGGAGCCCTCCTGCTAAGGGTAGACAGCTGCTCGTTCCACCCCACCCCCCGCCTTAATTGGTTCTCCTCCCTTCCAACGGTGTTGAGGCGGGTGGGAACAGCAGGGGGTGAAGGTGCTGTGTTTAAAGAGGTGGAGTTATGCAGATCTAAAACGCGTGGATTGCAGCAGCAGCAAGCCGAAAAGTGCAGGCATGTAAGGGATCTAGAGGTTGACAACATGTCTTCTTAACGGGAGTCCAGGAGCTCATCTCCACAAATGGACTTTTTAGGATCCTTGGGTGGCTCCGTAGTTTGAAACCAATTCTGGTTATCGCTTCTCGGCCTTTTGGCTAAGATCAAGTGTAGTATCTGTTCTTATCAGTTTAATATCTGATACGTCCCCTATCTGGGGACCATATATTAAATGGATTTTTAGAACAGGGAGATGGAAAAAGAGCTTGCTCTGTCCACTCCACGCATTGACCTGGTATTGCAGTATCTCCAGGACCGGTGCACCCCTTCTTTAATGCAGTTTCTAAAATCAGAAAGAATTGAATTCAATGTTTTTTGTTCATTTTGCTTGTTTGTCGGATTTTGGGATGGACTCTTTGGCTCTGCTTTTCTTCTCCTCATTGGATTTTTCATGTTCAAAGTTGCAGAAGCCAGATTACAAGCTCATTTTGGTTCAACTTCAGCAACTGTGCATTGCATTGCCATGTAATGTGATGCAATGCTATCTTTCTAGCTCTCCCTTTCTACTTCCTTTTGGATAAACAGACATATTAGGCAAGCATTTTGGAGCTTTCACCTAAATAACTACAGGTGGTGAGATAAGCTGCACAATATAATTGACCTTTCAGTATATTGTTGCACACACACCATCTATTTAGCAAATGCCCTTGTTATCAACAGCAGCCTTTTAAACTCACCCGAGCTAACAGGTATGTGCGCTGGTTACACTGCTGCGCTTAAAATTTCTTTTTTGGTTTGCTACAATGCCTTTTCTGAAACGTTGTCTCCTTCTGCTGGAACACTGACTTCTTTCATTTAATGCCTGCAGACTATAAAAGAGAACCCAACCCAAAAAGTTTGGTTGATTAGTCTGTGGCATTCTGTTAAACTGTTGCTTATGGCGGTCTCTGTGAGCTTCTCAGCGACATTCAGCCAGCCAGGTATCCTGCCTGCAGTAGATGGAATGTGGCAATGGAACGCTGGCTGCGCGTGTCATAATAGGCTCTGAGCCTTTATATACCTGTGCACAGCAGCAGCCACCTTCAGTCTGCTGCTGGACAGCCAGCAGCAGCAGCAGCAGGAGAGGTATGTAATCAGGAGCCCTCCTGCTAAGGGTAGACAGCTGCTCGTTCCACCCCACCCCCGCCTTAATTGGTTCTCCTCCCTTCCAACGGTGTTGAGGCGGGTGGGAACAGCAGGGGGTGAAGGTGCTGTGTTTAAAGAGGTGGAGTTATGCAGATCTAAAACGCGTGGATTGCAGCAGCAGCAAGCCGAAAAGTGCAGGCATGTAAGGGATCTAGAGGTTGACAACATGTCTTCTTAACGGGAGTCCAGGAGCTCATCTCCACAAATGGACTTTTTAGGATCCTTGGGTGGCTCCGTAGTTTGAAACCAATTCTGGTTATCGCTTCTCGGCCTTTTGGCTAAGATCAAGTGTAGTATCTGTTCTTATCAGTTTAATATCTGATACGTCCCCTATCTGGGGACCATATATTAAATGGATTTTTAGAACAGGGAGATGGAAAAAGAGCTTGCTCTGTCCACTCCACGCATTGACCTGGTATTGCAGTATCTCCAGGACCGGTGCACCCCTTCTTTAATGCAGTTTCTAAAATCAGAAAGAATTGAATTCAATGTTTTTTGTTCATTTTGCTTGTTTGTCGGATTTTGGGGATGGACTCTTTGGCTCTGCTTTTCTTCTCCTCATTGGATTTTTCATGTTCAAAGTTGCAGAAGCCAGATTACAAGCTCATTTTGGTTCAACTTCAGCAACTGTGCATTGCATTGCCATGTAATGTGATGCAATGCTATCTTTCTAGCTCTCCCTTTCTACTTCCTTTTGGATAAACAGACATATTAGGCAAGCATTTTGGAGCTTTCACCTAAATAACTACAGGTGGTGAGATAAGCTGCACAATATAATTGACCTTTCAGTATATTGTTGCACACACACCATCTATTTAGCAAATGCCCTTGTTATCAACAGCAGCCTTTTAAACTCACCCGAGCTAACAGGTATGTGCGCTGGTTACACTGCTGCGCTTAAAATTTCTTTTTTGGTTTGCTACAATGCCTTTTCTGAAACGTTGTCTCCTTCTGCTGGAACACTGACTTCTTTCATTTAATGCCTGCAGACTATAAAAGAGAACCCAACCCAAAAAGTTTGGTTGATTAGTCTGTGGCATTCTGTTAAACTGTTGCTTATGGCGGTCTCTGTGAGCTTCTCAGCGACATTCAGCCAGCCAGGTATCCTGCCTGCAGTAGATGGAATGTGGCAATGGAACGCTGGCTGCGCGTGTCATAATAGGCTCTGAGCCTTTATATACCTGTGCACAGCAGCAGCCACCTTCAGTCTGCTGCTGGACAGCCAGCAGCAGCAGCAGCAGGAGAGGTATGTAATCAGGAGCCCTCCTGCTAAGGGTAGACAGCTGCTCGTTCCACCCCACCCCCCGCCTTAATTGGTTCTCCTCCCTTCCAACGGTGTTGAGGCGGGTGGGAACAGCAGGGGGTGAAGGTGCTGTGTTTAAAGAGGTGGAGTTATGCAGATCTAAACGCGTGGATTGCAGCAGCAGCAAGCCGAAAAGTGCAGGCATGTAAGGGATCTAGAGGTTGACAACATGTCTTCTTAACGGGAGTCCAGGAGCTCATCTCCACAAATGGACTTTTTAGGATCCTTGGGTGGCTCCGTAGTTTGAAACCAATTCTGGTTATCGCTTCTCGGCCTTTTGGCTAAGATCAAGTGTAGTATCTGTTCTTATCAGTTTAATATCTGATACGTCCCCTATCTGGGGACCATATATTAAATGGATTTTTAGAACAGGGAGATGGAAAAAGAGCTTGCTCTGTCCACTCCACGCATTGACCTGGTATTGCAGTATCTCCAGGACCGGTGCACCCTTCTTTAATGCAGTTTCTAAAATCAGAAAGAATTGAATTCAATGTTTTTTGT